>NC_083622.1:16236066-16471066 GCF_963584025.1 Labrus mixtus | reverse complement strand
TGCTAAACAAATTTTCCAACCCTTAAGCCTAATTGACACTAGGGGGCATCTTAACAGCTGCAGGTTCAGAGCTTGCTTTGTTTATGTAAAGTATCAGATTAAACCACTGACAAAGCAAACCCTCAAAAACATATAAACTAGTGATTTATTTATTTAATTTATTTAATTTAAAATAGTGACAGTGCACATTAATGAACATAAACAGATTATAGCGATAGGCTAATGTCCATCTGTAGTCCCTTGGCAGGTTGTTGGTAAACAGGTAAACAAAGTAACATAAAACCACAATGACAAGCAAAACCAATACAACAAGTAATGACAAAACAACAACATATACTTTTGGATTTAGAAAAACATAGTTTTGTCTCTCTGAATCCTGACGTGCCTCCTCCCTTTTTGTCATTATAAAGGTCTTTCTTAATAACAACAATCAAAGAATGGGCGCTCTTCTTCAGACCCTTACGCTTTGCATGCATTAAAAAAAATGACAAAGATCAGCTGACTAACAAATAGTTAGCTCACTATTTAAATTTGCTCATCAGTGCTTAGGTAATAGGTTGGTGCTCTTTTGCTGTGATGATAAAAAAAATTCTGGGACTGTTCGGTTTCGTTATCCTAAATTTCACATTACTGTTACTCTGTCAAATCTACAAATACAGCCTACATGCACCTCATCCTGTCACAATAATGTCACTGCAGTCACAATAACTCTCAACAGAACGACACAGTGGTGGTGAACCACAGCACCAATATTGAAGTTCTCATGAAAAGAGAAATTCCATCACAAATGTGTTAGAGTTATCTGGACAATAACCAAGTAGATGTGAATAAAGCCATTTGAAGTGAGCTAGAAAACGTTCAAGGTAACCTACATCAGTTAATGATAAAACTGATGTGCATTGAAAATAGCTTGATCTAGGATATTTATATTACTGTGGCAAAAAAAAAAATGTTCAAGATGACAGCAGAGAAGATATGTGTTGTCAAATAGACGCAGGTTGGTTCTTAGTTGTAAATGCTGTGCTGTTAAAATTCAGTCTGCACTCTCTTGAGTCTGATCTGGGGTCAGTGTTGTCTCTTTATTTTGCTCTCTGTGTCGCTGACTCTTATAAGTTCTTATCGATAACATGCACTGAAGACCCAAGTGTCATGAAGATGTTTAAATGAGTAAAATTAGGAATGCTGACATTACAGTCAGGGTCCTTCTGTCGTGTGAACAGGGCTGCATGGCTGAGCAGGAATCTCTTCAAGGACATTTACATGAAGAAGAAAAAAGATGGTCATGAACAAATGTAAGTTAGCCGTTGAGTGCCAAAATAAAATGGTCAGATTGTAAAAATCCACAGGAAAACTGCTGTTAAAAAAATGACTTGATATAGCTGCAGAAACAGCGTTTCACAAAGGTGCTTGATGTATATAATAAAACCTATTCTATTTTTGAGCCTGTTAAGAGTTTGCACATAGAAAGGAAGAGCTAAGCAAAAATGTATATCAAACAAATCAGCACTATTACTTGTAAAACTTTAAAAAAAAAAAAAAAAAAAAGTTGACTTGCTGGAAATAGAAAATGATATGTCTTCATCTTTTACATGCTGGAGGTGTGGTACTAGACTCATAAATTAACACGAACACATACCTCATTTTGACTTTAGTCATGCTTCTCGGGGCACATGAAGCTTTGAACTGTAACTCAGACACACTGTAGTAAAACATGTTAGCTTACTGTTGGAAATCATTCGGGGAACTACTCCCTCTGTCACTGCTCCTTTATCAGACACTGATATCTAAATATAGTCCTGGCTGCATTTTCTTCAATATGGTTGAAGCAGGTGAAGTGTATTTATTCTGCTTCCATGACAACCAACCTTTCCACATTTATTTATTTTTCCAGTGAAAGAAACAATGATAGGACACACTAGAATCGTATGTAAACTGATGCATGTGTTGGAATTAGCTGAATGCTAATTGCAAGTGTTTGAATACAGGAGGAGGACGTCATAAACTGTGTGAGGTTTCAAACACACCATTTCCCCTTGTGTAGGTTTACTTTCACACACCGAGTGTGTCTCTATGTATGCATGTGCCAGTGTGTATGTTTTCTTTTTTGAGTGTTTTGTCTGTACAGTGAGTGTTTTTAAAACGACTTTGGCACATATACAACATGAAGAAGAGGGAGACTGAATAAGTACAAATTGATACATCGGATAAAAGAGACATAATCATTGAGCTGTCTTTGGACAAAATCACCTCAAAAAATGTACATATGTAAATCTAATGGAAATACTTTTCCATTGTTACTTGTCCTTTATGAGTATATGTGGTTGCCAATTAAAGTCAATTTAAAAATATCTCAAGTAAAAAAAAAATACTGAAATATAAATGCTTTAGCGAAATGACTGTATGATGGCTTTGATAATATGTGTAAAGGAAATATAGCTTTGAATATATACTTGTGTTTCAAGACTGCATTAGAATAATATCGAGAGTCACACACCTGGAAGACACTCGTGAAATCAGTGAATTAAGACACAAAAGAAGCTTTGTAATGAGACATTTGGAAGTCAAAGACAAAAGGGATATTGTCTTGTGAAAGCTCTTCACAGAGAGCAAGACTTTCCTCAAAATATTAAACTCCTTTATTGTGGCACAAAATGAATCATGTACTCCAGATGTGTGACGAAGCAGCTTAAAACACAAAGACAGTGATTTAAAAAGAAGCTTCAGTGCAGAGCTGCAGTATGTCATGTGTAAAGAGAGACTGACAGAATAAAAGAAACAATGAGCAAAAAGATGGTGTGTTATTATTTTCTATTCAGCCCCTTCTGTTGGAATTACCATTAAAGAGTCCTTAGACACACACACACACACACACACACACACACACAAACTTGAAAACAATATAACACGACACAGGTTATGTCTGCCAACAAAAAACAAACATATTTAAATGATGAGTATTATTTTTTATTGTGTATGTTTGTGTGTAGTTCTCTGGTTGAATTCAAGTTGGATCAGTATCTATACTTTTTTATCATACATACAGATAGCCTACATTTGTTGTTTTGTTTATTATTAGGGATAAATGAGCCCTGAAATTAAACTTCAGCGTCCGTAGATTTTTCCCCAAAAACTTGTCTGCAGTTATAACAATGTGTTATGAATCAAGTGACATTTTATTTTTTGTATTTTTTTTTATTTGTGCAGTGAACATTGCTTCATATATTTAAAACAAAGTAGATGGCATACATACAAGTTTCTAGCCATGGCTTATTTGCAACCCCTGTCCCTGGCTAGGCTTTTAGGATTAAAACAGAATTATAAGATTTAAAGAAATACAGAAACAGTGATGCTATACGAATACAGACATTATAAACTCAATACGAAGAAACTAAATAAGACCAGACAGTAAAATGATTATTCTAAGAGGAAACGTTCAATGCTCACAAACTTGCTTCAGTTTCAGCCACTGTTTTACTTCTTAAAGTGTCTTAAAAACCTTGAACTCTGTCAGTTTTTTAAATTACTACATGATGTGTTCCAGAGGTGTGTTCCTCTTACTGAGAAAGATGACTGACCATATGTCGTTGCTCTACAGTTTCCACCTGATGTAGCCCTTGTTCTGATTGTGCTGTTCTTTAAAAACGATTGAAAAACTATTACCACAAAAAGAGCTCCTTTCTTATCCATCACATTTTTGAACGTTAACTGCACAACACTTCTTTGATTCCTTCTTCGTCAGTTCTCACAGTTTGGACGGAAAGTGACGAGGCTCTGTGGCAGAAACAGTGGATGAGCAAAACATAAACAGAACATACCGGCAGAGCTGTGTGGGCGAAGAAAGAAAGGAAGATGTAAGCAGGTAAGGAAACAATGACACAGATGATTGGCCGAGAGAGAGAAAGAGAGAGATAGAGAGAGAGAGAGAGAGAGAGACAGTCACACTTTGAGGAAGTTAACTAAACAAAAGAAAGAGAGCAGAAGTCACATCATATAGAAGGTAGGATTTGGTTCTTTTGATTAATTTTAATTGACTTTTTGACGTCAAGCCTTATTGAACTTTACAAACATGAGCTGCCTTTAATTTTGTTTGAGGTTTGAACTCTTACATGGCATTTTGTAAAAGTTGTTTTCTGATGTCTGTCCACAGGATGCAATGTTTTGTGATTGTGTTGATGTTCTTTGCACAGTTGCTTCCTATCTCACTGCAGGTAAGAAATTCACATCCACTTCATTTGATCTGCTTTAAGAGTGGTGACATTTTAGACAGCAAAACATTTTTCTCATTTGCTTTTAAAGGACTAGGAAGTGGCAAAACTGAAGTTGAATGTTTCACTATGTCTGAACTAGTTTATCAGGACATATTCGAGATGAGTGGATCCGCTTTAATTGCTTTAATGTGTGAACAGGAGGAGGACAGGTGGTACGACGAAGGAGGGGGCACAATGTGTAAACTGTGTCCTGCAGGTACAGAAATGTTCACCTGGCTTGAGCTGCTTCTGTTTTGTCGTTGGTCTCTTTCAATCAATTTTCCGTCTGTCCCTCTTGAAGCTGTGACTCTGTTGAAATGAATGAATCAGCAGTTGTCGAAAACATCTGGAAATTACTATGAAGCACTGACACATACTTTATCATTCTTTCTCTCTCTGTCTGTATGCCTTGCACGTTTGTTCAGCCTGTCTTGATGAAAAAATGACCACATCCTTCATTAACATACGCTCTGTTTGCTCAGCTTGTCTTCCGGTTGTTCTCATTTGTGTCTCTCTTTAATGTCAGGTGAGTTTCGGATGTCTTGTACAGAGTGCAAGCCTTGTCCTGCAGGAAGCTACACGACTAAGATAAACCGAGAAGGCAGCTGTCATCGCTGCTATGGAGACTGCAGACCAGGTAGAGAAACAATGAGTCATTTCTATCTATTCCAGCAGTTATGTATATATATATATATATATAGATAGATAGATAGTAAATTTATAACCTTTTCATCCACTGTCTTAGATTACAATCTGAAGGTGGTTCACCCTTGCACCAGCAAGTCTGATGTAGAGTGCATCTGTGAGGCCGGTTACAGATGCTCTGACTCCGTCCCCTTTTCAAAAAATTGCAGATATTGTGTCAAGATCAAGGAAGCATCCTCAACTGGTGAATAAACTGGTACATTTTCACATTGAAATGACAAAAAACCTTCCCACATCCACTTCAAAAGACAGGTGCGTAGGAGAGCAACGTATCCATCAAAACTTAAAGAGAAACTCCTGCACACTGTCAAACGTTTCGGTACTAGACCCTCATCAGGCAAAAAGTTGCTAATAAATGTTTGTTTGCAAGTTAAACAGTGTGCAAGAGTTTATCTTTAAGTGACATTTCCACATTGGAAAGGCCTTAACTTCAACCAGCAGGGGGCGTCATTACAAACAGAATATACCACAGAGGTTTTTCACTGACTGTGGCTGAATGACAAATAATGACACCAGAAACACCTGGAATACAGTTTTAAAAGGGTTGACCAGATAAAAAACACATACAGATAGATAACTTAGATAATAAGAGTACAATGACAAATACAGCATTACTTCTTGTGGTCAAGCATTAAGTCCTACATGAAGTATTAGCAGAAATATTGAAACACTAAACATATATAGATAAACTTGATTACTTGAAGAGATAAAATGTTTTTTTGAAAAAAATAAATGAATAATATGTTGTCTTGTTGGTTTGCATGCTAGTTGAGAAAACCCATTACCCTTTCTAAGAGCTACAAAGTGCATTGAAGTTTTGATTTCCTGAAAGTTGGTAGTCTGACGGTCCTGTGAAGAAGTTTTGGTGCCCCCTGTGGACCAAGCAGATCTTGTCCTATCTCTTTGCTAATCCTGCCTGTGCATGTGTCAGTGATGTTTCCTGAGAGAAAAGTCTCGTCCTCAGTCAAATATATGACTCATTGTCAATATGTGCTGTGGGGAAAAAAAGGGCTGTTAATCATCGAGTCTGACACATACCCTGGGGCAGCAGTTACAGACATTGAAAATTAGTTAGTCAGGTCAAGAATCCCTATTAATGTTAGTCAGTTTATAACCAGTTTATAACTCCTCATACAGGGGCTTTAGGGATTTTTTAAAGTATATTATCTGCAGGAATTTGTTTGCTTTTGTCACAAGACAACAGCAGAGAGAGGACAGGAAATGAGGGGAGAGAGAATGATATGCAACAAAGGTTCTTGACCGGACGCTTAGCAGTGCAGGTCAGCGGCTTCACGTAAACAACATTGTTTCTCAATCTAATTTCCAGAGAAAGAAGAAGGATCTTAAAATCTAACCCGGTTATAAATTACATCTTTTATTCTGCTGATGTGAAAACTAAACCTTACTTTGAAAGTAAGTAGCACAAGAACAAAATGTCACAAAATGGAAATAATCAAGTCCCAGTGTCTAAAAAACCAAAGCAGGATGAGCGATGACCTTTCAAATATATGCGCTTTTGACATAACAGCACCTCTTATTGTTTCTGCTTCATTCCTTAGAAGTTACTTTCACTTACTCTTCTGTGAATTTGTCCTTGATGTTCTCGTTTTCCAGAAGCTGCAGCCATTATCTCAGGCCAAGATAATCACACACCTTCCTCAGCTTCCTCAGGACATAGCAGCACTTCTGCCAAATCCTGCAAGTTTCCCAAGTGAGTCATGGATAATAGTAGATGCAGTACCCAATAAAGACCTCACAGAATGGAGTCTTTAAACAGTGGACTTACATTGAAACCAAAATATTAAAATGTCCACAATTAAGAATGGTTTAGTATCTCGTAAAGAATCTACAGACATTGCAGTGTGTCCTTGTTTAATGGGTCACATATTTGAGATACCTGAGATACTAAACTTTTTATCTCACATCTCAGGTGTGGCCCTCTGTCCGTCCCACAGGCAGGAAATGACACACATCTCAAAACAGGTAAGTGTGTGTTTCAAAATGAATGTGAAAATAGTACAGGGATCGTATCCATACATTTATTTGATTTTTGATTTTTTTGAGACACACTGAGGGCATGGCAATAGAGATGACAATACCAGTCACACAAGTTCTACATGGGTGGCCATTAAAGTCTGGACAAATGCACTTTGTCCCCAGAGGATGAATCCTAAAAAATAAATAAAATAAAGGCAGTAGGGCTGCACGGTGGTGCAGTGGTTAGTTCCGTTGCCTCACAGCAAGGAGGTTCCAGGTTCAAATCCACGTCGGACAGGAACTTCCCTGAGCCTGCATGTTCTCCCTGTGCATGTGTGGGTTCTCTCAGGGTAATCCAGCTTCCCCCCACAGTCCAAAGACATGCTCATTAGGTTAATTGGTTACTCTAAATTGCCCGTAGGTGTGAATGTGAGTATGACTGGTTGTCTGTCAGGTGTGGCCCTCTGTCCATCCCACAGGCAGGAAATGACACACATCTCAAAACAGGTAAGTGTGTGTTTCAAAATGAATGTGAAAATAGTACAGGGATCGTATCCATACATTTATTCGATTTTTGATTTTCCAGTCAGCCCTGTGATTGACTGGTGAACAGTCCAGGATGTACCCCGCCTCTCACCCAATGACAGCCTGTCTGTGGTATAGTTCATGTATGGAAGGATAAAGACAGTTGCTTGGATTGTATTTGAAGCTGGTGCATAGTATAATCCTCATTTACATAAATTATTCCATACCTTTTTCTATTGTGTTACCAGCAGGTTAAACTCTTTTATGTACTATATACTGTGAAAATTCTTAGTATCTGTCGGTAAATTATATTTTAAAAGAATTAAATCAGCAGGGTAGAAAAGTTGTATTGACTTTGATGATTCCCTTTCATCTTGTCACACCAGGAAGCTAATGTATGAGGTTCTATATGAAATATCTCGAAAACTCCTGGATGAACTTAAATGAAGTTCATTTTTTACATGTATTCTTGTTTCTTTAATTAAGACTATAACTTCAGTCTTCCCTTAACTCTAGGCTTGTAGCTCAATCACCAGGTCAACATTGTAGGTACATTTTCTCAAAATTAGGCTCTATGTTCCCACAGGGTAGGGTTAGGATAGGGGAAGGGTTAGGGTAAGTTACCCTTACCCTAACTGATACAAATTTATTAAGAAGGAAATGTGGGAACATAGGGCCTAATTTTGAAAAAAGTCTTAGAAATGTGGGAACATAGGGCTGTGGGAACATAGGCACGATCCCATGTTAGCGTTTATGTAATTATGAGTATGTTAGCATTTAGCTCAAAATCCCCCTGCGCTCAAGTGCAGCCTCAAGGTTTTCTTGTTTTTTTTTTCAAAGACAAGACGAACAGCCATCTGGCGGCAATCTTGTGTCCAATTGTTGTCATCGGATTTTTGGCCCTTGTCATCCTGTCCGTTGTTCGTTGCCATGGAGATGAATCTTGTTTGAAGCAAGGTGAGGTGGTGTGTAAATTAGGGACATGGTAATTTTCTGGTGTAAAAGTTAATGGTAACACTCTGAGGAAACACTGAACAGTTTACTGAAAGCTTTTTTGGAAATTACTTTAATCTGAGATGTGTCATTAGCTTTGCAGAAATGATAAAGATGGTTAGTGGCTTTCTAAATCATACATAGGTTGATTCAGCATGTGGACAAGTGTCCAAAAATTACTTTTGATTACTAATTTCCTTACCTGCTGTTTTCCCAGCTATGTCAAAGCTATGCAATGAGGTAAGCAGAGCAACTTCTGACCTTAACACTGTCATGAACCTTCATATACCGGATCATTTATTTTCTGTTTCCCTTAAACTGATGACAGTTTTCTTTTTTAGGGCGGTAGAGAAGGTTCTCACAAGCTGAGGGAGCCGACTCATCAGCTACCCAGAGACTCATTCAGTGCAAAGCAGCAACCATTGTCCCTCTCAGCAGCCAATCAGGGTACTGATGAGTGATATAAGACTTTCATGTGAAATACTCGTCTCACTCTTTGGGGTCATACAGATAAAAACTGTTACAAAAACAGCTGTGTTTCTGTTATGAGTACAGGATTAACGTAGTTGTCCTGCTATGACAAAAAGGTCAATAAGAAACTTTGCTTTAAGCATACTTGTTGCTGTTTTTGTTTTTTATTATCTCTGTAGGGCCAGTCCATGTCCACAATCCAGGGACAGTCATCTTCAGCTTGCTCAATCAATTCACAGGCCAAGTTGGTCCAACAATTGAAGGTGTGAAGACAGTGAAGAGGGGTTGCCGCAAGGAAGAAGACGAGAGAGACTGTCCTGTCTTTCAACCCACATCCTCAACCAGAGTTCATCTCTCTGAGGAGGAGAGGAGTGTAGAGATGGACAGCATGGTCATCCCCTCTCAGGAAGAGGGGAAGGACTGCCACATGTCAGAAGAAGAAGTTCTATGATGAATCAAATTAATCTTTTGTTTTGGTGGCTATGACTGCCGACATCCAAGACTTTTAAAGGAAGAAACTGTAAAACGACGGAGCAGTTTTTGGTTCATTGAGGTTCACAGAGACATTTCAATCTGCAGTTTCTGGAAAAACGTGCAGCAAGTAAGAACTCAAACTCTGGGAAGAACTGCTGGATGGTGATTTCCTTTGTTACCTCTAATTCAAAATTGACTTGTAAATTCTGCTTTATAAGCTCTGCTCTCTAAGGTAATGAAGAAGACATTTTTGCATGAAATAACATTTTGATAACGAATAAATTTTATTGAGAATGAAAACCTGGATATGTGAGATGAAAACATTTACTTGTGATTTGTACAAAGTCTATTTACATAAACACTTAAATCTTAAGATGTGAAATTAATTGTTGTTAACATAGTACATACCCCCATTTAGCAACATGCTGCACATTCAACTCATGCACAACCACAGTCTTACTATCTTAACTGGATCTATGTGCTTTAAAGGGGACATATTATGAACATATATTTGGGTAACCTGAGTGTCTACTGACCCACTAAATGTGAATTAAACCCATCCAGTCCTTTGTTTGTGGTCTGCATAAGTCCTACAACACAGAGAAAAATGCTCCATTTCAAATTTGCTCAACTTGTGACATCACTGTGGGATTCTGGTAAAAAAAAAAAAAAATCCCCTCCCCTCCCCTGATATCTCCACCAATGGATTCCAGCCATTTTTATTCTCGCTAGCGAAGGAGTGATGTCTACCGGGAAAACTCAGGGGAGGTTCATTGCATTTAAAGAGACACACACACCAAATCGGAGCGTTCTGAGAGAGCTGGTTTATACACGGTCACAAACCTCCTCTGGTGCTGATTCGTGTTGTATTTTGATCAAAGCACAGCACAGATGTTTAATTTAGACCACAGGAGACCTGTTTTAAAAGGTGAAAAAAGTAACATGTCCTCTTTAAAACACTTTTATCATCTCAATGCCACAGATTTCACACAGTCCTTCCTCTGCCAGGAGACCCCATCAGTCCTGTAACAACCGTTCTCTGTGGCTCCATTGACCAGCATGGATTGAGAGATGTTTGCCTCTGTCTGTTGAAAAAGTCCAAAGCAAGGATAAATGCTTGCCATCTGATCTGTGTCTTTAAATTTCCACCTGTAAAATGCTGTCTCTTCCAGGTCAAGGTTATTGTATATAACTCAAACATCAAGGAGTTGTTCACATTTTCCACACACTTCCTGGATAGGCTTTGATACATCATCCTCTGAGCATGGAAGTACAGGCACAACCTTTTCAGGGAAGATGTACCCTGAGCATAAAGACAAGACAGAGAGGTTTGATTCAGGAATTAGATTAAACTGTGGGATAATAATAGCTTAAGATAATTCAATTTTGAATTAATTTGAATTAATTTTATAAATCTATAAAACAGAGGTAAATGGAACATATACATTTACTCACCAAGCCTGTTTCTGATCCAGCGCTGAAAAGAGTAGATTTTGGCAACGACAATAATTGCAAAAAATCCACACAGGAGGGCGACTGTCACCAGGAACCACGTGCTATCTGTGGGAATGTGAAAAAGAGGGATTGAACACCCACTGAGGAAAGCGATCAATCACTTCTTGTTTTTATCGGCACAGGTAGAACTAGATCATTTTTTAAACTCAGCAGGATTTAGGACTTGAGGATATATCAAAAAGTAAATGACCAAGTGGGTGTTGTTAACACTTTTAAGAGTTCAGTGGAAATATAAAAACAGGCCATGATTCAGATTAGACAGTGAGTCACTCTGAAGTCCCAGAAAGTCTTAAATATTAAAAGATGTAAAATGACCTTTGTCACTTTGTGTGTCTGATCTTGATCTGAATGGATGCTGCACATTAAAAACTCGCAGTGGCTGAGGTTATAATCAATTAGTAACAAATAATCCCAATGCAAAAAACAACAACTCAATTCTCAAATAACAACTCATGTGAGTCTTTGAACTTACATGTTAATGTTTTAAATCAAAATGATCAACTAGAAATTCTATTAGGCGTATTCCCTAAAGCTACAAATTGTGGTTCACCCTGAACAATTTCTCACAACCGAAACCAAAATTTGTTGCAAAAAGACCACAAATCCGACCTGATCATACTGTGATGTCTGTTGAGGTTCAACAGATGTTAAACCAGAAAGGCTAAACAAACGTTTTATGTCAAGCTTTTATCCTGGTTTGTGTTTTCAAGCAACTAAATGGAAATTATGTTGATTAGAGATTGAAAAATGATCTTCCCTGAAGGGACATCAGCTTTAAAAATGCAACTAATATCCACACTTTTACGAACATCCAATAGCGACGCCCTGCTCTGAAATGAGCTGTGATTGGCCAAAAAGTGTCCGTCACGGTTTAGATATTCGAGAATTTCGGAATCCTAAATACAAAGCCAAGAAGAGCTGCTGAGTGCTGATTCGATTTCAGCCCACAGTACAACAACTTTACCGGATATCATGGAATTTTACCCAAATAACACCAAAAATAAATGTCATACTACTTTAAACCAAATTAGAAGAGCCCAGCTCAAGTTAACACTGCAGTATGTTATAATTTATATACTTTCTGGTTGTTAATGTCTGGTTTTTGTTTTTTGAAAAAAGTTAAGCAAAATTATATATCAGCTTGCGGTGCCCAATTTTTTTGTCTGTAAGATTTAGCAAGTCAGTTTGTTTGTCTGATAATGAAACAAATGGTTTCTTTATGGCTAATTAGCTATGATGTTATCAGAATTTAGCTTCAGACTTCTCTAGCAGAGCTCTTTCATTATTTTGGAAAGGCAGCTTTCCTTCTTATTTTATCTATTTTATATTTTTAGAGTTCAGATTGTATCCGCTGATAAGTTAACACCTTTAGCTTTCAGATTTAACGACCAACCTGTTTTGAATTCCTAGATTTTAAGTTACGTTATGTAAATACACTCCTGAAAACCTCCCTTTTACCTTTTTGTCTTTAAAATGTGACGGGGAAATATTTTACAAAGAGAAAACATTGTATAGCATGTGACAAATTGGATTAAATGTGTGAAGAGGGCGTCAACCTTTAGTAGACGGGTAGATTGTGGTGGTGGCGGTGGTGGTGGAGGGTGGATGGAGTGTGTTGGCGATGGTGGTGGTCGGTATCTGTTCACACTTTGTGCAGGGTTGGTCTTTGCATCTGTAGCCAGCTTTACATCTGCACACAGCATCATGAGTGCTGTTACACTGCGACTTGTACTCGATGTTTGCTGTAAAAATATAACAAACATTTATCAAACAGCTGTCAGTGAAATATGAACTGTTGTGATGATTCTGAGTTTGTAAGTGTGTAACCGGCACATAAAATTATCTAAAGTCGTCGTTATAATGTGACATAAATCTGAAAAAGAGAAATGACTCACAAACTGGGCATGGCAGGTAAAGACTCTGGTTATAACTAATAATACTGTTGACATTTCCCTTTTGAAACATTCTCTGTAAAGACAGACAACTCAACTTTCTCAGTATTTAAACGTTACTTTGACTGTCTTTCTTTAGAAATACCTTTTATTGTATTTCATTGAAGGAGAGTGAGAGAGTGAGTAAGGGTCTGAGTACATTCAATGTTACAACATCATTAATAATCATAGTTTCATAAGAAAATGGCAAAAAAAAAATGATTTGATAGACCATGCTTACATTGTTCACCATCTACATCTACATCTATCTCATAGGTTGTACTTGTCCTTCACCCACAAACAAACAAACATATTATATAGTTATCCACCATATAAACAATAAGAATTACTATTACAAACAACACACAAACACACACAGACACATGTATACACTTACACTTACATAGACAACAGGGCAGGTTAAGGGGTTCCTTAGAGTTTTGGGACTTTTTGGACTAAGCTCCATTCAGTCTGAGCTTCATATATTGTGCTCCATATACTGTGAAACTGTTTCTGTCCTCCAATACCGTTCTTTCAGTACTCAAATAATATTGCATCAATGCTTTCCTTATTTGAAATGTAGGTGCTTCCTTAATTTTCTTATTTTGCAATATACGGTTTTATAAACTAATGATGAAAATATCTTTATAAATACCTAAACATACACAATTAAACACTTAGCTTACAGATATAAAACATTGGCATGAAATGAATAGTATATTTAAAGGACTCATAGACAGCTGAAGTTAACTTGTAACAATGAGACCTTTCCAGGATTCTTTGGATGAAAATGCATCCAGCCTACATTGTGATCTGCAGTACAAACTTGCCTTGGCTACATTTGGTTGTTTTCCAGTCCCCATAATGAACTTTCTCCACAATTACTAGATCAATTGAATACTTAAAAAAAACAGATTATCCATTCTGCAGGTGTATAATACAATCTCACATTTAACAATGTATGGCGATTGTCTTTCTGCTACGAATCTAAAGATTTTGGAGCTGGAAGGGGTTCTTGCTGAAAGGCTCTGGAAGGGTTAACAGTGCAGCTTTGCCTTTTTGTAGTGTTTCATGAATATCAAATATCGTACAGTGAGATTTTCTTTTCATTCTCTAAATTCATATTTTTCGTGGGTTTCTACATCAGACTGCTTTAGGACATTCACAGGGGAAAGAACAAAATACAAAATTTCTCTCGGAGTCCCACCTCCGAGCAGTTTTCTAATAATCCTGATATGACAGTTGTAATTGAAGGGCATCTAAAACCTTAAAAACTTTAAAATATTAGTAAATAAGTTTAATATATGTGGCATACTTCAAACTCCTGTTTGCAGCTCTGAATCCTTGCAGCCTACACACCTTGATTAGAATGAATTATAACTTAATATTCTTTGTATCAACACTGCTGAACGACACAAGCACTGTGTAACATTTTTGTGTGGGTTGAATCATTTCCATCTAAATAATTTTCCATTACAATTAACTGCTGTAAAGCCCCTGCATGTGTGGTATAAGACGTTTTAGGCATTTTGAACATCCACCTTTATGCACAAAAACTGCAAAAAAGTGCAGATTTAAAGAGACAACTACTGGAGATTTTTCTGTGAGAAATGTCAGATTTAAAGTTGCGGATTAAAGCTGCAAGGTAATCTTAGACAGAAATGTGTTAACATCTTTATTATAACATGTAAAGAAAGTGTTTTGTTGAAACCATTCAATGTGTTTTACATGTGATCACACACTTTGTCTCATGAGTGTTTTCTGTCTTCTATGTTTTCCACAGTGACATTTTAAGTTAGCGCATAACAGGCTGTTTGTGCTCACCTGTGGTGCACAGACCTGAGTAATGACATTTTTATCTTTTGCTCTTTCCGTTGTTTTTCTCTTTTCTGTGTTTTTCTTTTTATTTCCAATGGCCTACTTTCTGCACCTCCTACTTTGTTTTGCACTCAGGGTAAGCTTTGCCTTTGATGCTGCTGTTATTAGCATGTTAACATGAACTTCTGCTGAAGAATCCCACTCTGATAACCCCCTCAAACTGGTTCACAGAGGCATGGCAAGACAGGTTTCTCAGACCTCCCCCCAATCCCCCCTCCACTATGACATCTCTCTCTGACTGTATCCGACCCTGACACACACTGAATGGGAAATCCCCCTTGTATGGGTGTTTGACCTTGAGGTTTCTGTATGGGCAAACTTCTCTGAAATGTTAATGTACATGCAGAGTTGAGTAACATCTCAAATAACACAATTCTCTTTTCAATGTTTGTATTTACAGGACTGAAGATGATTCACAAACCCATCATGGCCAAAAACATAGAATCACAGACACAACAAACATGACAGAAAACACACACACACACACACACACACACACACACACACACACACATTAAGCCGGCAACCACAAACATGGACCCCCTTAGGTCTACTACTGTGCTCAGCTCATTTAAAAAAAAAATCCTCTTTATAATACACTATAATAATCGTATTTGCATGTTAGTTATGGAAATACATTGAACATTTATTTTCTGATGATGCATGGATAATCAGAGAGCAAATTTCCCTCTGGGATTAATAAAGTATTTCTGATTCTGATTCTGAAATTGTCTAGGTAAATGGGGGTTTAAACTTCTTGTATTGGCAAGCAGGAAATCAGGATATCAGGGACCAGCTGCTGTATTTAATATACAATATAATATAATATAATATAATAATTTATATCTGTCACCAAGGCAATATTTCTACTGCAGGTCTAGAATAGTATTTTTACACAGTTCAGGTCTCACACATCTCAAACAACACCTCAACCTTAGAATTAAAGCTGTGATGTCACTTACCTTCCTTGCATACTGTACAAAATGGGCAGCTCAAGTCCAGGTTCCAGGTATCGCTGTACTGGTTTTTTAAGCAGGGCTTACATTTAATTTCACATAAATTAGATGACCGCTGCTCCATACTTTTACCTGAGAAAACACACAGTTATTTATAGCTACTATATCCTGTTCGTATCGGAAGTTCAAAACCCAAAGAGATAAAGGAGTCATTGTACCTGGGGGGCAGCGGTTACAACAAAACAGATGTGTTGTCCTCGGCCAGGCATACTGTGAGCTATTGCACTGTATGGAGAGCACAGCAGAGAGGAAAGAGAGGCTGCACATGAAAGTAAAAGCCACAGAATGGAAAGACGGCATCTGGGAGGAGGAGGAAGTAGTAAAGGAAGATAAAGATCTGTGATTTCTTTTATCATATATTTAAAAAATGAAAATGACACGTGATGTATTCACTCAAGTCCTAACAGACACAGACTTTGGAAGTTCAGCTACATAATATATTGCATGTACATACATTTCAGATTTGAAATAACTACATCAATACATGCATACCCCCCCCCCCCCCCCCACACACACACACACACACACACACACACACTCACACACACACACACACACACAAAGAGTAAAGTCAAATCAACATATAAATCTCCCATAACATGATAGGAAACTTTAGTCAAATGTAGTCCTGTTAAAAATGTCTCTTAGAGTCTTTACTTACTGTTGAGGAGAAGTTGATACTAGATGTGTCCTGGGACCCTCTGAGTGTGAGACTGAACAGGGGACTAGAACAGTCTCAGGGGATTATTCATAAAAGGTCACGATGAGTCATTATGATATTATTTTTTTTTTTTTACAGATGCCTTTGAAAGCTCTCCACACTGATCTCTAACCTAGTATCGCTCTGGCGTTCTGTAGCGACCCCCGGCTACATAAAATATGGTCTCCATCAGCCTCCACTACTTTCCACTGGCACCATCGCTCTCGTTTCATCCAAAATCAAAGTTTTGTCTGAAAGCTATCGACACTTTCTGTTTGTGAAGCTACCGGAAAAAAACAACTAAAATAAAACAAGTATGCATGTCTGTATGTGTGCAGATGCATGTACTGTATATGTATATGCATGAGAGTTTACATGTGCAAGTTCTCTGTATGAAAGCATGCATTCTATTTTGGCCACTTCCCATATTTATGTATATATGATAGATACATAGATATGTAAACATACATAAGAGTATACATACAAAAGCTCTGTTCTGGTATAAACTGTATGTATGTGCAAGTGAAGTCATGTATTTTCGTCTAGAGGTTCAATCCATCTCTTGTATCTTTGACTGCTTCTTAAAATTGGATGACATGGTTGTGTCACTAAAATTGAATAAGCCACTCATCTAACTCTTAGAGAAAAACTGATGAGAAGATAAACATCATGTCAATAAAACATCCTTATGCTGAAAAGTCACATCTGTGTGACACACAGGGGTGAGCTTTAAGAAGAAACTCATTTTAATAATTACAAATGAAAAGATAAAAGAAAATTCTTAAAGGTGAGATTAGTCAGCTCGTCGTGAACGTCATCTGTCTGCATCGAGATGACATGAGAGACATTAGGAGGAGTAAAGTACATTTAATTTGTTTGAAAAAAAAAATGCTAAAAAACATAGAGAAGCGTTAATGACCGATATCTATTTACACTTCAAACCAAATCTTTGTTTTATTTTTTCAACTCTAAAAATCTCGTCCAATTTGATCAGATTTTTCATGACAAAATGGTATGGCTAAAATAACTTGCTATGTGCATGGTTAATATGTTTCGTTTCAGACAGTAACAGTAACAGTTGTCCTGCCGCTCCGTAACAAAGATGCTGGTTACAGCGCTGAACTTTTTTATGGAGGAAAGTCTCTGCCTTTATCATCACTAACGGCGACTGCAAACAGTCTGATATAGGCTCAAGGAATTCATTGTGGCCTCTTAAAGCAGTTGTACAGCCTCTGCTGACCAAACGCACAACCTGCTCTTGTTTGTGAAGCGATGCCATGTTTTAAGTTTAGTTGTGCTGTATATTGTTCTGCAGTGAGAACAGGACCTGTGACTGCTTGTTCGTTTCACATACATTGGTATGGAGTCGAATCCTAACTGTCTGGTTGGATAACATTATGCTTACAGAATTTAGACCTGCTTGTGATACCTGAAGTCTACCAAAGTATTATGGGAGGCACAGTCGTCACTTATTCTCTTTTGGAATCATCTACCAGTCTGTGCCTGAGAGCAGACACCATCATGTCTTATAATGGTACAGTAGGCTAAACCCTTTCCTGATTCAGTGAAGACATAACACAGCATACTACATTTTGTGATTTATTTCTCTTTATAATAAAATGTGTTGCTTCAGAAACATCCTTATCTTCAACTGAAATAGACACTGGGTCAAAGGACCTCTTCTTTTTTTTAGCTCATCCTTTTTTCATCTGTCATGTTTTCTTTTAACACTCATGCTAGAAACCACATCACGTGGCATTCTGTAACTTCTAGAACAGGGTCTTAGCGTGATGAAGCAACATCTTGAAGGGGCTGCCTGTGAGGTATGGTGTGGCTGAGGGATCAGCAAACAGAGTACAGAGATGAGTGTGAGAGAGATGAAGGAGCATCAGAATCACTCTAAGCTGACTTAGAGCAAACCTGCTCATGCTTATCATCAGGTTTCAGTTTGAGGCCTATTGACTGCAAGGATTAGTATGTGCGATTAGAACTTCAGAGGAATCTTAACCAGAAACATGTCAACATTGGTTTTCTCAAGTAGGCATACACATAAAAAAAAGTCTTTACTGGACGTGACAACAAATCATGCAGACTCTATCATCATCATGAATTCATGCAGGACTGTAAGGTCCTCACAGGCTGAGTGAAACTCAGAATGTTTGCACGTGCATGTCAGAGAAGACCTACTTTTATGTGTCTGCAAACAATTACATTAAGGTCCTTGTATAGTTAATAGGTGATAAAATCCCTTATAAGATGCTTATAATTGGTTGATAAGACTTTGATTGTGTTAAAAATTGTATCGTATATTAGGCTACGTCATGATTATATCAGAACACATTCACACTATAAGAAATAGTTCTTTACTGTTGCTATTGCAAACAGATAAATTATTGGGCTAATTTTTTTGGCTCACGTATTTTTTGATGCTTTGAATTTATCTCTTTGTATTTATACAAACTCTATTATGCATTTACACACATCATGGATTAACCGTTAAATAAGCTTTTTTTCAGCTTTACCATTCTCTTCCTTAGTTTCTTTTTTAAGTATTGTTCTCCATCAATCGTGCCTGTTTTAGATTTGGGGGTGTCAGCAGTAAGGATTGCACAGCAGGTAAGGTTACAAGAACCTTGAAATTGTTTACAGTTACCTGTAAGGAAGACTTTGTAAGGTCATTTTACCTATTAACTACTTCTTTTAAAGACCTCGATATGAAGTGTGACCATGCTTTAGATAGTGAAAAGGATAGAGGAGGAGTAGAGAGATGATATCTTGGTTTGCTGACTGAAAGGAAGGAAGTGGTTTTTCTGAGGAAGCAATTGTCTTGCTGACTGAGCTCAAGTCATGTGAGACTACACTCTGCTGGCCTACTGGATAAAACTCTAGCCTCTTAGTTATGGTGCCTGTGATTACAGGCTTTACTCTAAACAGCACCATAAATGAAGCTGAATTACTAGACATGAATTAATGATTTAAAACGGCAGTTCATACAATTTGCCTTTTTCATGTGTAATATGACAGTATGTCTGACAGATGTTTAGTTGTTGGATTTGAAAGACAAACAATAAATTACTTTGTTCTTTAGTTAACTTGAGATTATGTTTAAATGGCAAACTCATTCTATAATATCCTTGCTTTCTCATAATAGTGAAATAAAGATGAACAAAAGTTAGTTAATGTCATCTTACGAAATACTGTTGCAACCTATTATTTTTCTTTTTTCTTTTTTTTCCTGTTAGCCGTCCATAAGCAACAAATCAACCTATTTCCTTCATTCTAAGCTGTCACATCAGACATGCTGAGGTTTGTTTTTGCCCAAGGCTTCTTGTTGCCCAACTCTGCCTCACAATTCCTTGAAATGGCCACGTGACGCAGTTTTTCCCGTCTGAGGCCGCCTCCGCTCGAGCTCGGCAGACCAGGGCGAACGCCACATCGCCCGCTGTGAAACAAGAAACAGCCCTAATTAAACTTCATTTACATTCGTGTTAGTAGATGGAAGTGAGGTAGGCCTAAAGAAGATATCCGTCGGTAGTCGTCCAGGTAAGTGACGGTAAAATACTTGTGCATGTACTGTCTGTGGGAAGAGCAGATTCATATCAGACTTCTGGCTGTGTAGTGGGCGTTGTGGTGTGAAGCCTAGTGAAAACGAAACCAATGACAAAGAAACAAAAACAGCTAAAACGTTACAGTATATTTACTTCTAACATATGTCAATGATACATGTCGGCTAAATGCGTAAATCGGTTTTAAAATCGTTACAGAACAAATCTCTCAACATTTTCCTCCGACAGTGAAGTGAAGTGAAGTGAGGGGGGGGGGGCTGCCAAACGAGTTGCGCAGAAATATGTAACAGTCGATAAACCAACTTGTTCATTGTGTCTCTAGGAGCCCTAAAATCCATACAATCTTACATGTTTCCGTACCATGACCTTAATCTCTTACAGGTGATCCATGGTATTGATAACACATTTACATTGAAACGACCTCAGATGAGCCAGGTCATTCATTCACACCGTTATAAAAACAGCTAAAGATGAAGCATACAACAAATAGAGTTCATTTAAGATATGACATTTGGCATTCAAGTAAAAATACTTCGACGTTTTATCCGATTAAAAAGTAACTTACCTGTGTATTGCTTGTGTCATTCCAACCTGGCGCAACCTTTCTCTTATTCTTGTTCAGTTGTTGAGGCAAAAAAAAACACCTCTGAAATCTAAGCCCCCTCCCAAAAAGAATATCATGGTACTTGACTTAACCCACAGAGCCACAGGTCTGAAACTGCTTTTATTCAGACTATTTGTTATTAGTCAGAAAGTAGTCCCCATAATGTGCGCACATAGCTAAGTGTCCTGATCAATAACTGGAACATTGTTTGGACGTTGTTTTGGGTTTTCAAACTTCGTTTTTTAAGCTTTGAGCACCTCAAAAGGAGTTCTCTTCACCTTCTTTTCAAGTGAACATTTCTGGATGTCTTCAGTGGTTTGGGTCTCTTGAAACTTGTAATCGGGTCAAGGGTCACATGTTTGGCAAAACTGTATAATAAGAATACATTGACATGAAACATTTGCACAAAAGGTTTGACTTGTTTTTTGGGGGTGGGGGGGTGGTTGGAGTTGGAAATTGGGCGAGATAGAGATAATACTGACGACCACTTTACAGAGCAGCCTCTGCCATCAGGGCGTGATGTGAACAGGCGTGATATGCGGTGTAAAAGTGATATGAGTTGTCAGAAGACCAGAAAAGTGCTATACAAGCTCAAGTCCATTTACCGTTTACATGCTGGAAAGGAACCGGTCGGGTTAGAACCCTGCTCACCCACTCAACCCTACAGCCCCTGTCCATGGGGTGCACAAAGTAACCAAAAGGCTTGTCTTGTGTCCTCAAATGAAAACAGTGTATAAACCCTTATAAAGCGTAATTTCTTCCTTAACCAGCAACTCAGGTCACTTGCTAGTTGTTAGCTCATCTCCACACCTCAACAACAGTGTTAAAGGATGGGCAATGGAGGCAAAACTTAACTGTTCTTCATCGTTTGCACTAGTTGGTCAAAGAAATGTGATGAGTTGTAAACTCCGTGTGGACACTAATCTGAAGTTCTCTGGTCATTTTCTTGCAGGTGGCCTCGGATGGAGTGAACAAAACCTTTGGGATAATGGAGGGAGGAGTTCACACAGGAAAATGGATCCCAAAAGCCTCTGCTGGCACCATACTGCTCCTCATGGTCAGAAATATGTTACATGAAACATGCATGAGTACGTGAAGAAACTGCCCAGTGATGTAAGTTAAAGTTGTCTTTGTATATTCATTGTAACTCTTATTTTGCAGTGCATGTTCATCCCCACTTTGACAGCTTTGTTACAACTGTCAGAGGGGCTGAAGTGTCAAGATGACGAGTATCCTAACGAAGAAAAGGGAGTTTGTTGCAACAAATGCCATCCAGGTAATCTAATCTTCCTTCGCCGCACATGAATCAAAGACAGAAGCAGACTTCTTCTTCTGCTATTAAATCTAGGGGTGGGAATCGCAGGGTAACTCACGATACGGTACCGGATACAGTATCTGACCCTCATACATGAATTACCGTATATATGTCGGACACCAACGTCCTGCTGGTCCGCTGTGTTTTCTGCAGCGTGTCGTTCATCAGCATATTTGCAGGACAGCGGTCTTCCAAATCCGAGTTGTGAATGAAATGACAAGTGACGTTAACATATGACTCTGTGGTGACAGCTGTGCACATGTCTGTAGGAAGAAAACAGACACTTTGCTGTTCTGCACAATTCTGCTGTATCTTTCCCACTTTGTTTTTTTCCATTTTATGTTTATTGGATAGGAACAGATACAATGTACATAGACAAACTGAATACAGCAATCCAATGCAAGTCTCGTAGTGTGGATAGGGGATGCTTATTTGCAACACTCATCCCTGGTAGGGCTCTTAAAACTGTTAAAAAGGAAAAAGAAAGAATAAACTGGGTACATCAACATTGTTGTTAGCCGTGATGGTGGCTTCTACACAGGCTAGACAAATGCCATCAGCTCTCAGAAGCTCTTCCTTTTACAAATCTTATTTGGAGCATATCTACAGTAGCCATTATTTGGTTATGAGCTTGTCTGGACACAAGGCTTCTGTTCTTTGCTCTGGTATCATCACAACAACATCAATCAATCAATCAATCAATCAATTTTTATTTGTATAGCGTCAACTCATAACAAGTGTTATCTCGAGACACTTACAAGAAGCAGGTAAAATACCTTCCTCTTTGTCTGTTAACATTACAAAAGAGCAGGTAAAAAGACCTTACTCATTGTTATGTTACAAAGATCCAGCCTATCCATCATGAGCACTTTAGCAAAGCAGCAAAAGTTACAGTGGTAACATGTGATGATACCATGTGTTAAGAGATGATGAGATGCACACTACCTGTTATCTGTCTCCGCTGGTCTCTCCTTGTGGTGTAGCCTCATGTGGTTAAACATCAAACTAGTATTTCTATGATATGCAAGTTTAATGCCACACATATATTGTCCTGTACGTTATCGTCATCTTTTTTTATTTATTTTTTGCTCTAGCCTTTTGGAGTAATGTGTCCCCAGAGAGTTACACTACCTGCCGTAAAGCGTTTTGTTTTTTTTTGTTGCCATGATATGGCTCGCTGTGCACATGTGGGAAAGTTGAGTAAAGCTGAAGCTGTATCTGGAGAAGTGACACCTCTGTGTACCTTCCATTACTTTCATACTTATTGTCTTCAGTCAGGCAAACCCAGAAAGCTCAGCTCCACTTGTAATGCTAACAAAGTAAACTATTGTAGAGTATAACAATTCATGTGCAGGTTCACAAGTACCGAAACGTTACTCATATAATAACGTCAACAAGTACCTGACTACCTAAGCTTTTGTATTCATCCCTAATCTATATAATCATTCAGTGCACTTTGGTGTCAGTTTCACCTCTTATCACGCTTCATCTCTTACCGCTGGCAGTCATTCTCCTGCTGTCATCTTCATTTATCACGCCGTCAACTTCTTCTTTAGATTATCATTTATCCTCCATTCACGTGAGACTCATTCAGGTCATAAGTGGGGACATCAGAAGTCATGAAGAAGTGACTTGGCGGGGAACTTTGCCTACAGTGTGGTTTTTGTTTTTTTGTTAAATTGTGTCTATAATCCAATGTCTATAACTGGCACCAGTGATTCAGTAACTGTATCTACTATTTTGTTAATGGCCTGCAAAAAAAAAGACTTAACTGTGGTGTTTATGTTCTCCAGGTTTTAAGCTCGTAGGAAAGTGTCTTGATAAGGACCAGAGGAGTAACTGCACCGCCTGTCCTAAATCACAGTACAACGAAGAGAGGAACTACACCCCAAACTGCAGAACATGCAAAATCTGCAAAAGTAGAGTCACATTAATTAATTAATTTATCAGTTTACCTCATTGATTTTCCAACGTTTACCACATAAGCTAATGTTTTGTTTATTTTGTATTTTTGTTCATCTGTTCTGCAGAATCATGGCATGAAGTAGAGGTATCACCGTGTGACACAAAGCGCAACACTGTTTGCCGCTGTGAGGACGGTTATTACAAAGATGTAATCGACTCAGAAACTTACCAGTGTATCAAATGTTCACAATGTGGGCATGGTGAGAAGGAAAAAGAGACATGTGAGTCCATGAACCTGTAATGTCATGGATTATGTTAATGCTTTTAGTGTGTTAAATCTGGTACTTTATTTTATTGATTCTGATTCTGAAATGTTCCTCGTTGTGCACAGGTACACTGGGGAGAAACACTATGTGTGAATGTACAGAGAACTACCACGAAGTCAAGAACAGGTGTGAACCCTGCAAGAAGTGAGTATACTCAAGTATATGAACATGCAGTATTCGTGTCCGGCTGTTTGGGATGGGTGTATTTTAAGCTGTTACTGAGGAAGTAAGATTGCTGAATCGAAACTTGCAGAAAAATGTCCGACTTTGGTCAATCTTTCCATTTTTTTTGCAACTAAAGAGAGAAGTTACGAGACACAAAATTTGCCACTGACGTTTTAACACTTACCAAACATGTGGTCTTTGTAACTTCCACAGGCTTATGTTGAAACCATTGAATGCCTGTTTCACTGAATATCTAGAAAAAAAAAGTTCTCTTACTGTCTTGAAAAATATCATTGTAGCTGTGTCAAACAAAGCGAAGGATTGTCATTTTGGCCGGAGAGTGAAGAAAAACAGCCTTTGTCGACACTATAAGAATAAGAAGCTTGAATAAGGGTAGTGCTGAAGTGCTCTCATTTTTGTGAGCAGTAATTAAGCTATGTATTATTCAGGTAATAGGTCATAGGTTAACATACACCCAATAAAATATACAAACAGGGAGTATATCCCACAATCCTCAGCTCCTCTCTTGTGTAAATGAATCCAGCCTTTAATATAGATTTTTATAGATGAACGTTATCTCTCCTTTAACTTATTCCCGTCTCCTGGGTATCAGTAACAGTTCTACTGTACTTAAAGAGTTAACATACACTTGTTTGAACTCATTTTCTGGTTTAAAACAGCAACTCAGCCTTTGAGTTCATCACTTCCTTTTTTTTACATGTGTGACTTCCTCCTTAATCTTGTGAAATGTCCTCTCTGTTCTCCCCAGTTGTTCCACCGGGTGCCAACATCTGTGTCCTTTTCTGACTACAAAACGTGAGCACTTTTAAAGGGGCTATGATCGTCCAGCCCTGCTTTTATTTTGAAAAAATGAATACACTAGTTACCACATAACGGTACATTTTCCATAGGAATACAGTTATTCACTTAGACTGTCGATTCTGCTCTGCTTGACTGCAGAAATACTGAAACTTAAGGTTGGAAAGTGTAAATTAAATGAGACCTGGTTTCATTCTGTGGTTTGTAATCAACTCTGCACTGTAGTATTGGATGTATCAATATGAAAGGTCTTATATAAGCCGAGCACTGGTTTACTGTCCAAAGAACATAAAACACTTTTTATTTCAGATGTCTTTAATAAAAAGGATCAGGGATATCAGGGAATCTGCTGTGATGATGATATGTGGACACTTCTTACAGTTCAGTCTGAACGTTGTCTGAGCGAGCTGAGAAAGTTTAAAGTGCCCAGTGATCTTTCTTGATCAGTGACGTGGATCGGCGCCGTCGGTCCGATACGTAAATTACATCAATATCTGACCCGATACCGATATAGGATCGGATTGGTCCCATCTCTAGTTCTAGCAGCAGTAGTGACCGTCTAAGAAGTGATAATGAATGACAGTCGGACGTTGGTTTTGTTATTGTTAAAGCATTGGAAGACATCAGGATTTAAAGTCGTTTTTTGCTTAATATAACCAACATCATTCAGCTTACAATATTTAAAAATGTAAGTGTTTAGCGTTGGCTAACTAGTCTTTGCTGCTAGGTCATGCTTTTACAACTTTATGTTGCTCTAGGCAAACATGTCAACAGAAACAACATTGTTGAGAAAATCCATCAAATCAAATACTGAATGACGAAATATTGACATTATTAGAAAAAAAACTTCAGTTTTTAAAAGGTGTAAAAGTGATTTTGTACGTGTTTTTAGCTCTAGCAATTGAATGTATACTAAATGTCTACCATGTGCCCCTTCGGAACCCTTTGCAGCTCCTGAGTCCGGGGAAGGATATCTTGTCAAAATATTAGGAGTATTTTTTGCTGTTGCTATGGTAATGTCGGGGGTGTTGGTTGCCATCACCTACATTGCAACAAAACGGTCCACGAAGAACAAGTTGCTGAAGTCGTCCTCCGAAACATCTGATGACTCTCTGGACTCGTGTGAGGTGTGTTGACCTACCTGTCAGGGTTTACTTTTCTCTGCTGGATCTTCATCTACAGTCTATGAAATGTATTCTGCCCTTGTTTTGTAGAGCGGCCTGATATACAAAGAGCAGCATTCTAACAGCAGTGTTGAGGCTGCCCCCCAAAGTCCTGTGAGGGATCAGGAGAGGTCCGATCTGCTGGGCAGCCCCCCTCTGGAAATCAAGAGTGAGTTTTATTGTCCAAATGATTCATTGAACCTTTAAGTCAAGTGACTTTAATTCAAGCAGCACAACGTCAAACATTCAGATATCAAGAAAACATCCTGAGAATATGTGATCCAAATTCTTAAGGAAGTTTGTGATCTGTTTTGTACGAAGATTGATCGCTACCTCCAACAAAATGCATTCTTTTTTTATTGACTGAGTGTTTTTACTCTGATAGCAGCGCATTTTACAGAGCAATGGTCCTGAGTATTACGGCTCAGACTTACAGAAACTATTGTGTTAACTCTTATCTCTTCCACACAACACCCCCTTTCCCTCCTGTCTCTCCTCTCTACCTGCTGCAGTCCCTGACCTGATCTACATGGTGCTGGATCTGGTTCCTGTGCTGAAGGTGAAGCAGCTGATGCGCGCTCTTGGTGTAAGGGATTCAGAGATCGAACACGCGGAGCTGGATTACAGATCCTCCCGGGAGGCTCACTACCAGATGCTGAGGGTGTGGGCTGAGAGAGGGTCCCGTGCAGGTGGCGGAGGATGTGGGGGAATGCTGCACAGAGCTCTGCTGCAGGAGTTGTTGGACAAACTGAGAGAGATGAATCTTGGACGGGCGGCAGAGGAGCTGGAAACAAAGTACGGCATTCAGTGATTCTGCGACGGGTGAAAAAGCTTATGAAACCAAGTATTGTTCTCTTCAGAGACTCTTATACGGTGCTACAATTAGAGCAGTCATTTCACAGCAGCCAGCGTCACTGAGCACTCTACCTCTCCTCCTGCAAGTTACTCGCTAAGATGCCACATTCAAACTACTGAGAGTGACGATCAAATGGTTCAGGGAGGAGGGGTCACTGAAAATGTGATTTTGCACTGATATATTCTGCTTAAAATGTGTCAAGAGCTTTTAGCATTTTGCATGTTTCTAAGTGATCTCGGAGGGATAATGAGACCTTCTGGGAACAAGGCTTTTTCTGATTGTGAACAGAGCTAGATGTTGTAACATCAGCTGTAAATTAAATAAGCCAGTTAGCAAAGCTTAGGATCAAGACTGGAAACAGGAGGAAACAGCTAGCCTGGCTCTCTCCTAAAGTAGAAAAACAACAACCTATTGATACGTGTTAACATGTTTGATCTGGTTTTGAACAGATACAAAGTGTACTGGCCAAAATGTGTAGTTTTACATGGAGTTTCATCCTGGAGCTGTGAGCTATAGATGTAAAAGTGGCCTGAGGAAGGATCAATGCGATCTGTTTAGAGTTTCCAGTTTTTAAGCTAAGCTAGCTGAGCTAACAGACTCCAGCTTTGTAATGCCAAAACAAATATGAGTTTGGATTTAAAATTGAACTTGTCTAGAAAATTGCTGATTATATTTCCAAAAAGGTCCAATTGAATCTTTAAAGCTGGTGAAACCTTTTCGAGGCTGCGCTGTTTAAGTATTACTTTACTGTAAATTATGCTTTTGGGAATAATGGGGATAATGGAGTCATATTATTTATGACTTTATGTCCAGTTTATTTTTTATTGTAAAACTATGCATTTAAGATGTGATGAATGTATTATGTCCTTTATATTTATGTTGCTTTGATTGACCAGCAACCCTTAAATCAGTGGTTCACAAACCTTTTTGACTTCACCAAACTCTTGCGACCCCAGACATCCAAACCACATACGGCTTTTTACTCAAATGAATTTGTTTTCAATCATGTAATAGATTTTCTACTGTGTAGGCTTTATCGTGTATATTATTGTGGACAGAGGAAGACATGCTGGGAGGACATTTCTACACAATGGATGACAGACAGAGACTCACGAGTTCCTTGTTTTCCATTTGCTATGGCCCTCGGGTAGCCTGTGTTCAATACATTTAAATATTCAGTATATTTTTTATTGATCAATTAATACACATTTCAGGCGACCTCATTTGTATGGATAGGTAAAAGACTTCTTATTTAAATAGAGGGAACTACAATATCAAATGGTTCCTTGTGAGACACAAAGTTAACAGGTAATGTTTTAAATAGTTCCTCTATAACTGTGGGGAAGGTTGTAGTCTTTTGGGAACAATAACAAAGTGAGGGAAGTGTTTAGTTCCTACTCAATGTGGGCCACTGTTCGCAGCCACATTAGCATTCTTTTCAGCACTATCATCCAAGCATTATTCACGGCAGTTAAAGGAAAGAGGACACACCTTGTCTCAGTGCGCCTCAGCCAAAACAACTTTTATAATACCAGTCACAGCCTGTAGATTGAGATATGAAACGGTCGCTCACAGACTGACTGAGGGGTCGTTAAAAGGCTCCTCTACCCTTCTCATGGAACTGAATTCAAACCAAATGTTGTATACGAGTGAACGATCAATGTTGAACACTCACATGTACAATACCGTGTATACATATCAGAACTTTTAATAAATGTGTCATATATCTTGATGAAGTGTATCTGAGTTTGGTTTGACGTTGGTGAGAATACATGTGTGTTAATGAGGATGTTAAAGTGTCTTAAACATGAGGCACGCTGCCAGTCTGCATTCCAGCTCACTTCCCCAAACTTCTGATCACATTTGCTTTGATGTCTTGTGTTTAACCGTCGTATAAATGCATTTGTGTGACCTCACATGATCTTTCCTTTCTTTCTTTCCCATAGCTACATTCTTTTGGTTTGTCCACAACCCTAAAGCTAAGCTAGTAACGTTTTCCATTACACTCCACTAATCAAACACTTTTTATTTTCGATGATTTTCATACTTCATTTTTCACATCTCTGTTTTTTGATCTTTTTTGTTTTATGATCTGCTGCGTAACAGCCCATTAAAACACCCCTCCACTTCCTCCTTCTGAAATGACTTCCCCAATGTTAGCTCAGACTGATCAATGAGCCTGATTGACGTGAGACAACAAGAGCTCATCCTGAAAATAAAACAGTCACCACCTCCGCTCCTCTAAACACTTCTAACTGCGACACATTAGCCAGGCCTGAACACTGATTTGTTGGCTGCAGAATCTCGTCGTTCCCGTCGGGCCAGTTGCATAGGGCAGGGGTGCAGGTGAAAGGGAGAGAAGGGGCGGGACCGATCCCGGCAGCAAGAAAGAGGAGGAGAAAGCTCACAGAAAGCAAAAGATGACTGGGTGAAACAAAATGGATCCAACCAAGCCCAGGTAAAGTTTATAATTTGATCTATTTAAATGCAGAGTAAATAGTGGGAGAAGTTGAGGGTGTACAATACTTTTTTCTCTACTGTAAGTCACTTTTCATGTTAAAGCTGCAGTTTTAAGTCGACGAGCTGTCCTCAGGCATTTGTGTTGATTAACTGAGGATTCAAATCCAACAGAAAACCTGTTCTCATGGACATAGTATCAGTCTTTGAAAAGGATTCCACTTGTAGTATAACATAATGTCAGACATCCTTGCTGTATTATTACAGGATACAGACAGGGATTGTAAACAGGTATGACACCGTGATGAAAGCCCTTGCGTTGATCCTTTGAAGTTTGACAGGAAAGCATGTGAAGATTAGCAAAGTGTACCTGTCTGTTGAGTGTTTGCTTTTAGAATGACTTCTTAATACTGTTTAAATATGTTGTGAAGGTTTCTTTTTGTTGGGCTTTTCATACCTTTATTTTAGAGACAAGACAGTGGATAGTGTCAGAAATAGGGGAGAGAAAGAGAGCGGGGAATGACATGCAGGGAAAGAAGCCACAGGTGGGATTCGAACCCGGGCCGTCCGCTTGGAGGACTATAGCCTCCCTACATAGGGGCGCGCACACTAACCACTAGGTTTAGGTTAAAGCAGTAATCCCACACTGCATTTACAGTGTGCAGTATTTCCTTACTGCAGTGACACAGCAGCGTATGAAAGTGTCACTTCTACGATCTCTGAGTCCTTTCTGTGAGAAACAGTCTCTTTAAGAGTGTCGAGACACATTCTTCACTGTAACTTAAATCTGCAGCAGGACGTTCCTCAAGTTGAACAGTTGTTGGATATGTGAGTCCTGGAGTAACATTGTTATCCGCTCAAGAGAGTAACAGGAGCTGAAGCCGTGTGAATCTTCTGGTGTCATCTTAAATCAGTGCTGCTGTCACAGTCATGAGCTCTGCTTCTCTGACTTGCTCTTTGACAAGTCCTCGGAAAGTGACGCTCAGAGTAGTTGGACCTTTTTACTACAGGAATTTAGTTTATTTTTTTGTCTTGTTCTATTTTCGTTTTTATTTTGTCACTATCCCTTCAGCTTGAAATGTTCTGTTTTGAAAAATCGACTCGAGTTTCCCAGCCGTGAATTCAGGTTTGTTGGTTTTATTAACTTTCATACAATCTTTGTTTATTATGAATGAGTGACTGGATTATTGGAGCTCTTCACAGCTCTTGTTTTGATATGTCATCACACATTTAAAACTTGGACAAGACCTTGTGAATATTATATTCTGAGGAAATTCAAATGTTTTTCATGGTTTCATGAAATGCCAAACAGCCTACAGGCTCTCTGTGTGGACCCTCTCAGGGTTCCTGGTCCAGAAGTGCAGTTGAAAAACTTTAAGGTGCACTCAAGAGAATCTTTATTTGGACATTGTTTCTATTCAGAGGATCAATATGTGGAAATCACAACCCACAGATGTCTAAACTTAATCTTTAAAAACTCAACTTTTTTTAAGGAAGGATCCCTTAGATAGTCATTAAAGATTTGATGCTTCCATTAGAGTTGAAATGTCTTCAGCATTTCTATTATAGTTTATTTGTTTTTAATATATCATCTCCTTGAGTCTCATACCTTTTTAAGCTTACAATGGTATGCAAATAGCTTAAGCATGAATGCTGTGGTCACTGTCATGTCACGCTAAACTTGTCTTTATCAAAACAAATCATCCAGCTATAAATAAAACAAGGGAATGTATCCTTAATGAGTTTTAATAACCAGTAGACACAGAAAACAGGCGGCCAGGAGACATGTTTTATTTTGATGACCGGAAGCCAAAAAGCGAATTTTAACAATGAATGAATCCTTTTGTGCATTTATAGTTCAGCTAATAATCCAGCTTTTGTTTCTCTCTTTGTTTGTTTGTCTATAAAGATTTAGTCTTTAAAATAAACACTTTAAATTGAACACAAAGAACACAATGTCCCTCCATTCTGTCCTCCACTTACTGCTCTCTTCTGAAGCCTTTTCTTCTAACAAGCTATTCTGTCAAACTATTCACTAACACATCCTCGTTACTCATTGTTGGCAATGAGTAACCTGACGTGCCTATCCTCAGCCTTTCCTCAAAAGCACCACATGTGAACGACGGCTGGTGGGGAAATTAATCAGTGATGGAAGAAGCAGCGCTGCCATGGCGAGACACTGTGAACGGGGAGAGACACAGGGACACAGAAAGCAGAGTGACAGATGTTGTGGACGTGATGACAGCAGCTGCAGAGACAAACCAACACCACCGGGGGTCGTCAGACAAAAACAAGTTCAACAGTATCGGCTATCAGGCAAGTGAAACAGGACAGAAATGTACACACATCACTGATGGTGTGATGCACTTTTACTGCACTTCTTTTATCTAATATGTTTTTGAAGTTGTTTAGCAGATTACTTTAAATTATAACCATCTTAAACTGATGCAGAAATAAAAAACTCCCCTTTCTGATTTGATCTCTTAGATTAATTTCCCAGTTTAAAAAGTTTTTAAAAATCTGTCAAGGTATATTCCTGTATTGTTACAACACATTTGATTTGTTTAGGTTATCTTACAAATCAAGGGCAGCAACAATGCATTTAGCTTCCTTTTCAATAATCCAACAATCATTTATGAAACATACTGAAAATAAGATATTCTTTAAGTGATATTAGTTTGACATATTTTCAACTCCACATCAAAACAAAGTTGTAGAACCTTGTTACTGACATTCATTGTCCTCATAAAATGGCAGAATTAGCTGATCGCAGATCTATGTCATAAGACAGGTGATGAGTCGGACTTACTCCTGCACACGGTCTAACTTGCAAACATATATTCACTGGCAACATTTTTTGGTATATGTGCTCTTAATCAGGAAGCTGGTGTTTATTTTTTTGCGGATAAATCATCACAATAGTTTATTAAGATGCGGCCCAAAATGCCCAGGGGCCTTTTATTTTTTCTTCTTTAATTCGTTTTGCTCATTACACTTTTGTACTTTGTACATATTTTCTAATGATGACTTAACCTTTGAATGGAGTATTTTTTTTACATTATACATCAAATGTTTTTATAGGACACTTAAGGAAATGTCAAAATTCTGTTACACCATCATTGGCCCTGGCCTTTTGCTTTCTGCAAAACTCGATAATAAGCATAAACACAGTTCAGATTGGTGTAATCCTTTAATGTTTGTTATATAAAAAAAAATAATTGTAATTCACAATAACTGTAATTAATTCTCTGGTGCTTTCTCATGAAATGCATAAACTGAGATTTTCTATTTCGCGTGTCTTTCCAGAGGAGAACCAAGCAGAAGGTGGTGACTGACTTTGCCACAGTGAGTAAAGGAACATCTGCAGGAGCCAAACCCAGAGCTGCACTCAGACAGGTCCTGTTCAATCAGGGTGTGTCTGAGAAGAACCCGGCGTCTGAGGTATTATGTTTGTCTCAAGCTCATTAAGCTACACGCTGACATGTTGAGAAACAGTCAACACTTGCTCTAATCATTAACCCACAATCCAACAACTGAAAAACCTGTAGTTGCTCGACTGGTACACTTTTAAAAGTAACACATGGTTCAGTGCAACACCAGAAATAAATCATTATTCCCTTACCTGTGTGTTTTTACGTTCTTATCTTCTCAACTTCTTAATTTGGTACTACCTGTCCCAACAACCCCCCCAGGAGCGAGGTCAGCTGGATGTGCTGAAGCAGGATCTGGGGACCTACGCTGTGCCAGTCTGTCTGAAGTGGAGGTGGGAGGAGGAGAATCAGGGAACAACACTGGAGAAGAGCTGGACAGATATAGTGCACTCTCATTCAGTACGGGATAACTCAACATTTTTAACAGTCATGAAGTCAATGAAAGATCCAAAAATATTCTTTATAGCCTACAACGTGTTTGGAGGAAAGTCTTCTTAGCTAGCTAAACAGGCTAACTCTTACAAAACCAATTTCTAGATTCGGCATTCATGGAGATCAGAAGATGTTCACAAAAATATATTCTTTAAATTAGATATAAATATGTATTTTTAAGCAGGCCTACAGCTTTGTTTAAAAGTGTGTCTATTGTAGGAATGATCTACAAACTGTGGAAGACGGAGCAAAAATTGCATTTGACAAAAAAGTTTAGCCATATCCATTTAATACTTCTTGTGTGTTTTTTCTGTAAAATTCCTGCTAAAAATATGTATTTTTCACATCATTTTAATCATATGTCCTGTTCCCTCCTCTGTCTTGTTTTTATTTTCAGACAATGTCTAAGATGCAGAGACACCAGCAGGAGGCGCTGTGGGAGTTTGTTCACACCGAGCTCACCTACATCAACAAGCTAATTATCATCAGAGACGTAATATTCCATTCTTACCTGCTACCTCATTTGAATACAGACTTCTTTATGTATGTCAGAGCTGAGAAAGTATTTTCCACAGGATGTTAAACAAATATGTGTCTGCTCCCCACAGTTGGTCATTGCAGCTCTTGTCAACCTGCACCAGCATGGATTTCTCCTAGAGGTCAGTCTGCTGAGCATGCAGCCTCATTTAGACTGGAAACACTTCTGCACACTTCTACATTAATGAGGCCTAGTTTCCACTGCTCTGCATACCACTGACACGCATTGGCTGACAAACAGAGAACATCCGCTCTCGCTCAGAAAACAACACACGAGTGGAAAATGGAGCACAACAATACATTTCCATTGAGAAGACAAAATGCCAGAAAGCAGGGGAGTTTAACTTTTAACACTATTATTTTTGTTTTGACTTCCCCCTGTGGCAGGTGACCCCTGAGCTGCTTTTCTCAAACATCCCCTCTGTCATCACTGCACACCAGCTCTTCTGGCAGGAGGTCATCTATCCCATGTTACAGGAAGTCCGGAAGACAGGCAAGCCCTTTGACCCCATGGGGTTAGAGGCTGGCTGCCTGCAGGTATGAACTCACCGTCTGCAGCACACATTACCAACATGTTCAAAGGTGTTTATGTGTTTTTGCCTGTCTGAAGGGGAAACAAATTAGTTTTTAATTTGCTCAAGTCTATTTTCTCACATGCAGTACTCTGCAGAGGTTGTTCTATTAATTTTACTTTATATTCAAGTGTATAGTACTGTACTTCTTCTACCTTATATGGAGATATTACAAGTTATTTTCAGCTTAAGTTCCCAAGAACCTGTTTAAGGATGTCAATTATAATCTATTGTTACAAAGAAAAAAACTGCAAGTACCATAAAGCACATTAATCATGATACAAAAAGCTAAATTTAACTAGATTGAGGCTAAAAGTTAAGCATCAGAACAATAAATCCATTATATAATATGTAATCATATTACTCCAACATGAGCCGTTCTGCATCAGGAGCACCTTCACACGGTGTTGTCAGTGTATTTGGCTGATAACGGTTAAATGCTCTTAATTAGATACAGTTTTCTTCCAGTTCTGTTTTAATCCAATGCTTTGTAGATACACAACCAAAACCTACATCAAAGACAGCTACTGCACCTTTTTATTACATTTTCAAGTTGTTGTCTTCAGCCACATCAGACTCTGACATCTCTTGAGTCGATCTATCAGAGTCTCTACATCTCCTTTAATTAAAGGCTCTTTACAGCTTTCTGCACATACAGTAGTTTGAGCTACTCTGTGGAGTTCTTCTCTTTGGAAAACGCCTCTTCCCAATTACGGTAATACATGTACAGTAAATGCATGGAGGTTTTAACACGTACATAATCTGTATTTTGTTTTTTTCCACAGTTCCACGAGCGCTTCTCCTGCTATCGACATTACTGCTGGGAGGAGGAAAACAATCTAGAGTTCACACGCAGGCTGATGGAGAGCAGCCCTCACTTTCTCACTTACGTCCAGGTACTCTATAGGCAGCAGACACCTGTTCTCTTTACAACATGCACTGTGCATAAACAGGAAGTGTCAGATGTGAGGAAGACAACTCACAGTGGAAATAAATGAACCTTTACACACAGACCATCATTACCTCTGAGGGCAGCGGAATATAATTCAGACTACAAATCCTGTTGTTAATGGTAGTCTGTGTGGTTAGTGAAGTTTTCATAACTTTAAGGGCGACCTGTCATAGTGACTTGTCACACCAAAGTCTTCTCCAGATCATCGAGCCTTGGCAGCAATTCAAATGAGTTTTTTTAATGTTAAAAATCTGAAAACAGGACATCTATAGGAACAGTGAGCGGAAGATAAAAAATCTGGCGGACTAGAAGAGATTTTTTTTATTGCTTTATGATTTAAACATGGATCCCTCCAATACACAACAATGTCTTGTTTACAGACCAGGGGCCTTTACTGTAAATGTGTTTTTTCAACACTTGCTTTTTCACTTATGTCATAACACCAAACTTGTCACCTTGAGTGGGAGGCGATATACAGTTATGTGTTTAACAAAACAAACCAAGGCCCCTTTGATGAGGAAAGGGTACTCAGTGGGTGTTTAAAGGGTCTGCGCTTGCAAATCAAACATAACAAAAACACTTTTTCCTTGGTGCTAGTTTTACTTTCGGTAGACATTTTTTCTCTTAAGATATACGTCTTCTGCCCTCCACTCTGATGTGTAAATGTGATGAGGAATTAAGTCTTGAAAAATCAGCATAATCATCACCTTCTTGTGATACGTTTTCATTGGGATGTATTTGGGTAAAAACTCTTTACAGTAGGATTATGATTTAACCAGAGTACCTGGAACATTGTTAATGGGAGAGGTTTAATAGAATGGTTTTATATGTAGTTTTTATAAAGCCTTGAGAGGGGCAAAACGCTGAAAAATTAAGCCTTAACTATCTGCATCCCTAGATAGGACCTACAGTAGGTTACGTCAGGATGTTATTAGGCTCTAATTTTGGTGACATGATCATTTATATTCACTCTGTTTACTACTTTTTTTACTCACAGTTTAAGGTCAATATAATAAGAACCCCTCTTTAAATCAAAACCATTGACTTGAGGCAATGCTCCTGTGTTTCTGTCCTATCCAGTGGGTGGAGACTCACCCTCAGTGTGATCGGATGCGTCTCGGGGACATGCAGGCCAAACCCCATCAGAGGATCACAAAGTACCCTCTTCTACTGAAAGCCGTGCTGAAAACTACCCATGATCCTCAAGTGCAGCACAAACTTGTGGGCATGGTGAGAAACTTTTAAATTGTGAGGAATACATTAATATGTTAAAATCTAGCATTTTATTTTCAAAGGATATCTCAGATTAAAAGCAATACAGTTTTTTAAGGGTATTAATTATTAATGTCTTGTTAGTCAAAGGGAAAAAAAAAAAGAAAAGGCTGTAGTAAAATTTAAATTTCAACATCTTTCTCTCCCTTCTCTCCAGATATCCTGTGTTATCAGTTTCCTGGAGAGTATCAACAACTACCTGAAGCATAAAGATGAGGAGCTCGCTCTCGTCATCTCTGCTCAGAGGGTGGAGGGATACGAGGTGGAAGGAATCAATGAAGAAATAGACAAGGTAAAATATGACTGTTTCTCACTTACTAACTCAAACCTAGAGCTGTTTTGTTAATAAACCAGAGTCGAAAAAGTTCACTAATGTCTTCTACATACAAGCTCGACACCCAGACTGTTGAATCCATTATTGGTGGGTTTTATTTTGTTGTTGGGCTGACCACTGGGTGGCACCGTGAGCGCAGGGAGCTAAATTGTATTCAGAGGATGCTGATTGTTGTGCACAGAGGAAGTCAGTCTTTTTTAATATGGTAAGACCTTTGTAACCCCTTTTGGCAAGACCGTTGGGAAAGCGTGTAATTGTATGTTTTTGAGTAACATAATAGTTATGTTGTTCTTAATAAATGGATTTGCATATCTGACCTGAACTTTATGGCCTCATGAACATTTGTTTTGAATGATGATGCTTTTTGTACTCATGCCAGCTACAACACGGAGCCACATATAAAACCCGACCAGACAAAGCATGGTGCGTCAACACAGACTAAACGACCTCTCTTACATTACATCACAAATACACTACGTTAAGATATCATTAATTATACCTGAGGATAAATTCTATCCTATAGTCTTTGATTTGTATATTGTTTTGTGTTTCTTTTCTATTAGTTTGAGTTTCTATATAACAAAAACATAACAATACAGTTTGTTATAACATGATTATGATAGAACACAATAATAATAGGATACGACATGACACAGTTGATACAATAAGATAACGATAGAATATGATACCACACAATTGATACAATAGGATGAATAGAATATAACACTATGGTCGCTATAGTACAACACAGTTACATTAATATTAAATACAACTATCATACATAACAATATGATGTTTTATCGTAACATACTGTCCTTGCGGGTAAATTTGTTTTGGGCTGGACCGACAGCCTACGAGGCCTCACTTGACATACAGTCTGAAAAGGCAAAAATCAACCCTCCAACCAGCGTTCAGCAGGGCAACAAGAGGGAGGTCGGTCAGATGGGTATCCCTTAGGGAGGTTTCCTATACTGTCATTGCAAAATAAGCACTTTTGCACATTTGCACATTTACAGCTGCTGCTGGTCTGGGGCCCCGGGCAGTTGCCTGCCTTGCCTGTTGACAAGCAGCACCTCTGTTGACACAGTATTGTTTTAATTTCTTCCTTAAAAATCTAAGGTACGCGGGGCGCTGGTGGCACAGTGGTTAGAGCACGCAGCCCATTTATGGAGGCTATAGTCCTCCAAGCGGGCGGCCCGGGTTCGCATCTGACCTGGGGCTCCTTTCCCGCATGTCATTCCCTACTCTCTTCCTCCCTGATATCCGACTCTTATCCACTGTCCTATCTCTCTGCACAAAATGCCCAAAAAGAAAATCTTAGGTACAAGACAGGATGTTTAATCAAGATAATACATTTGGGGTGTCAGGCTATAATATTAATAATATATATTATGTTCTGCTACTGATGGTTACTCAAGATTACTTTTCTTGACAGCTAGTCCGTGAGATCTCCCAGTTTGCCCTGACCTGCCCCATCAGAGGAGTGGGTACGGAAGTGGTTCGTAAACTACTCCTGGAGGAGAACCTGAAGATTCGGGGGAGAAAAGACAGCAAGGTGAGCTGAGGCAGTGCACTCAGTAGCTGTACATTTACATCTGTTTCTTCAGAACCTTGTTGTCATTACTTATTCTAAATGTCTTGTGTTTCCTTGCGTGTGGTATTTAGCAGCTGGAGGTGGTGGCTCTGCTTTTCTCAGATGTTCTTCTAATGACCAAAGTCCAGAAGAAAGGAGAGCGGCTGAAGGTAGTACGACCCCCTCTGGCCCTTGACAGAACATATTGCTTACCATTAAAAGATGGCTGTGAGTAACACTTTTACACAAAAGAAATAGAAGGCGGTTAGGTTCTGTGCATATTGCAGATCCACTAATCATTCCTCCACCTCTCTCAGGTTCTTTTGTTCTCGTGGAGGTAGGCGAGCTTCAGAGTGCTATGAATGTCTACATATTTGCAGCCAGCACCCCAGAGAGCTGTTCCAAATGGGTCACCACCGTTCAGCAGGCAAAGGTAAAAATGTGCATTTCTGACAAAGTCCTGTAAGATAGTGGTAATGGTCTAATATAAGAAGCTTGGCTCCAGGGATAGCCATGTGTCCATCTGTTGATGGATTGCCTCTTAAACACTTCTGTCCAGTCTAAATTATACTTGAACACTAATGGACGGATGGCCCTGAAATTTTGTAGTGATGTTCCAATACAACAGGAGAATTGAATGATACTGAGATCCCTATAGGCTACTAGTAAGATAAAATAAACTGTTATTTGTCGTAAAACACTAATTAGGCACTTTTTTCCAGCTTTAACACAAATATGGGAGCACAGTACTGAGGTAGTTTTATTTTGCAGTCACCACATTATATTGGTACATTGACCAGCATACTAGATACCTCATCGTAGGAAGCGTCGGAGGCTGATTCTGGTTCTGGTGTCAGAGCAACTTTATAATGTGTACAGACATTAACGGACCCCAGTGAATAAACCATACTGACTTTTCCCCAAAAGACACCAACAGGCCATACAGTTTGTTTCCAAAATTTTGTGAACTTTCTTGACCTCTGTTGCGTGAAATAACAGAAAAGTTCCACCCCTACCACACTCTAGTTCATACGACCTCCTTCACTCTAGTTCCACCCTTAAGCCAGTATTTGAGTTTGAATTTCATCAGTCCATGACTTTGTGTTCAGTGCTAATTAGCAAACTTAAGAATGCTAACATGTTAAACTAAGATGGTGACTGTAGTTAGCATTATTCCTAGCTACCTAGCTAACGCTGCACAGGAATGTATAAGTTGAGCATTGTAGATCTGCTAGCTTGACTGAGGACTCTTAGCTTTATGACATGAAACAGACTTTGAAATAACTATTATCTCAATCATTGTTAAACGCTTTACTTATTCATTTTTGTTGTTATATTGTCAGGAAACACTGAGGAAACTGAGAGAAACAGAGTACATCAGACAACTGGAAAAATGGACACTCCAGATGCTGGAGACCAAACCTGTTTCAGACGCTAAAATGGATTATTTGGAGACCGACAAACAACCTCTTACACAACCAAAAGCAGGGACTTTTGTGGAAGAACTTAATGAGGAACTTATTATGCCCACATCAGAAAATGGGATGTTGGCGTCCAAAGAAGCAGAGGAACCGTATGAATCTCCTGATAATGTGGCCACAAACAGTACTGGTGTGCCTACTGTGCAATCCCAGCCCTATAAAAATAACAATACATTTTCTCTTAAGGGCTTTGCTGGTCGGCAACAACCAGTCAAAGGATATGAATGGATTGAATTGGGAGTAAGAGGAGAACAGTTTGGGATGAATCCAGAGGAGGAGGAGAAAATTATTGAATCTGGGATTACAAAGGAGAGAAGAGGGAACCAAAAGGTGCAATCTCCTCCAAATCTGGATAATTTGCATCACAGTACTTCAGCTAACACATCAAAATACAACACAACAGGACCGCATGTTCGCTTACTAGGTGAATATCCAGATATTGACTACCCAATGGATGAAGAAACTTCTTCACAACCGCGTTACCAACCGGCAGTTACCTGGGAGGGGACTGAGTCTTTCAGACAACCAGGAGAAGAAGGACTAGCTACAAGGAGATACTCAGATTCCCAGTCTGTCAAGCAGGACACAAGGAGGAATTCCACTTTAAGTCAAACTGGAGATTTGGAAACACCTCCAGGTGTCTGGGGTTTCTCCAAAAATTTGAAGTCACCTGGCTTACGGAGGAGGAGGCCGGTCAGCATACATCAGGGCTCCTCTACTCAGATGTCTAGGCACTTTTTCCAGGACTCATCTAACAACTACTCTGACTCTGAGTACAACCGAAATATGAAGAGAAACTCCCTTTCTTCTGGCAATAGCTCAGATACACTGCGGGTGCTTAAACTGGGCTCCCTAAAGCCGAACCAGGGGATGTTTTTGAACATGCATGATAGAGACTCTCCAGACCCACAAACATTTTCTGAACCTGAGCTGCCTGAAGTAAACTCCTATGAAAAAAGGCCCATAATGAAAACCAAACGGAGTGCCTCCATCCCTAACATCATCATCGAAGGAAGCCATGGACTCCGTCATCAATCCAGTCTAAACTCACTTCCCCTTGCAGAAGATGCACAGCTCCCACTCTCACCCCGAAACGAACAAGCCTCGCCCCTGGAGGATCTTCTGGAAAGAGCCAAAGTTAGAGTAAGGGAAAAAGATGGATTAAAAAGAAACAGATATTTGAAAGTGTCTCATTTGAGGTCAAGGAATCCTCCTTCTCCTTCATATTCCACCACACCGTCACCACCACCCAGTGATGGCGATAGGGACACAGAGTGGGAGGAGGAGGTGGAGCTGATGAGACACAGAGCTCCCACAGTGAGTCAGGGATGGAAAGAGCAACTGGTGGACGGGGATGACGATGATAAGAGATACAGGTGAGTATAGCAAAGTTTGCAATTGCACTCGTTTTTGAGAAGTTACATTTTTTATTTATTTTTGTAGATTTCAATATCAAACCAAGGAGATGACATTCTGTATTAACAACACACTTCTGATACTGATACAAACTGATACACTTCACCACTAACAAAGACACACATTAGACTAGTTCAGTATCCCACCATGCCCCTTATTAAAAAGCAATATCATGTTATTTGCAAACCTGATAAGCTTCACTCTAGAGTCCCATCATTTTATTAATTAATAAAGAATTCCAAATTTAATTTAAAAAAAAAATAAATAAGAGTAAGTTCAGAAAACTGTATTAAATTGATGATCCGGCTTCTAATGTCACCCGTATACTTAAAAGTTAAAAATTACATTTAAAGCACATTTATTGTTTAAAAATAATCATCTCCATTATGTATTTTGTCTCCAGACAAACATGTTAGCTAATGAGTAAAAAAGGTAAAAGGGAGAGAGGCACTGAATATAGCAGCCAGGATTCTTGACTGACACTGTTGGCATCTTCCATTACAGACCAAATAAAGTGCTGAGTCAACAAGAATATAAACAGGTCACTTTTAAATATTCATCACTACTAATAAAAGTCCCAAGTGCACATTGTGCACACAGTCAAATGCATACTGTACAAAACCACAAAAATATCAGCCCACATACATAAGAGAGTCACTGCTCACAGTGTTTCCAACAGAAATGGACCAAAGCTACACAGCAAAGGTCAGATACAAACTGAAACACAACGATAGTATTAGCATCATTGACAGCATAACCAGCACAACTATCTCCCCCCTGACTTGAATTAAGAAAGGATGGCACTGGGATGTTAATGAGCAAAATAATGATTTATTAATTAACAAATAAAACAAAGATCCAAAGCAGTTAAAAAACATCAAATCAAAGGCTTCTTTTTCCATTTCTTCTCTAATTATTGCAAACACATAAAGACATTTTTGATTTACTAAATAATAAAAAGGCAAATACTTATAAAGATGAATAGAAGCTTCATGTTATCCTTTTAATAAAGCACAGAGTTCAGAGTTGCAGACCTGAAGCTTGAGTTGCTAATTGTCACTTTTAACAGCATTTTAAGAAAAGCTCAGGTTGACACACAGGACCTTCAGAGGAGCTCCTCCTCTACTATCACAGAGAGTATTCTATGATATTACATAAAGTCTGTGTCATAGCTGATTATCCACCACACGGTTACAGTCTCCACTTGTTGGCTTTGCTGCATATCTTTTTTTTAATGCCCTAACATGTCGAATGTTTTGCTTCTTTTGTTTTAAATCATAGAAACACGTCAGCTCGCTTTGCACTAGGCTGGTTATTTAAAATATGCGTTTCCACTTAATCTGGAAATGTATATTTAAACTGTCAAATCTCTACTTCTGAGATGAGTTTTCATTGCTGAGTAGGCTGGTAATGGACAGACTGCTCTGTAAGAATGGAAACTTACATTACCCTGTCTTTAATATCTCTGAATTCAAAGCCTACAGTTCATATTAACACGAGGGACGCATAAACACTGGTTATTAATGTTTTCATGCTTTCCTGTAATTTAGCTTTTTGGAATACTATCAAAGTGTATTAATGACTATATTTTACATGCTGATACTTAGAGATTCTTTAATGGTTTATTAACAGAACATGGTCGATTTAGTTCAAAGGAATCTTAACATCGATAGTAGTAAGTTGTAGGTGCATACAGAGAACATCTTAAAAGACAAACCGTTGTTAATGTGCTTTCCTCTCATTCTTTAGTGTTATCTTCACGGATGGTGTCAATGTGGACTGGTCAGGTTGGTGCTTCGATGACGATGAGGTCATGGATAATTTACAACCCGGAGCTGAGGGGCTTCTTGAGGGCATCCGCCGATCTTTGACATTATGGGATCCTCATGAACCATCAGAGCAAGATGTCGGGGAGGTCATCCAGATGTAACACTCACTGCACTACAGAGTCCTGAAGCCACTAAGTGGGTTATAAACTAGACTTCTAAACAACAACCTAAAGTTCAGTCCATGAACGTGAAATACAGGCGGGCGGCACAAGGACAGCAAGTGATTTTATTTCATGAGTATCTGAAGCACACAAAAATGTTAAATGACCATCTTGCCATCAAACTTTCATCCTGGACTTGTAGCCTATAATAATGATTGTGATCAATGATGATTGTTTTTATTGTACTATGATTTGTTGTCAGTGTTTTCTGTAAATATAGTGAAAAAATATTTTTATAGAATGTCTGTATATTATTTATATCTGTATGTATTTCACCCTCTAGTTGACCTGAGAGCTTTGATTGTATATAATGGAAAAAAATAAAACAACTTTATTTCTTGCAAATAATCTTTATTTTTTTATTTACATTCAGTTTTATATTTGGAAACAATTGCAACTCTAGTAAGCAAAAAATATACATGCTTTTAAACAACAATGGTACTGCTACAATGTCTGCTCTTAAAGTAGCTGAATTTACAAATCTGTGCAAACTTAAGTCTCCTAACATATTGCAAGCGTGAAAAGAAAGATCTCACTTCTGATGAGCGCTACTTTTCAGTTCGTAAATGTGTTTTTACTTTTTTCCTCGGCTCCTTTCTCTCTCCTCCTGCTGATTGGAGGCCGTATGAACGATCGTCTCCAGTGCTGGGTACTGAAAGATCCTTTTCCTCTGTGGGAGAAAAGTAGTAACCATGAGAAACAATGAGATTGCTTCAAACTTTAAGAAATACAAAAATGCATGTATGCATGTTTCAACAGGGGAATTAATGTTAAGCATTGTTATTTTTTTATTGTTGTTTTCCATTAAACAGAAAAAAAACAGTTAATGAGATACGGACATTTCTTCCCAGCAAAACTTATGCAAAGAATTTTCTAGACACAAAAAAAATAATTTCCCTAGTTCAAGATTTTAAATCTTCTATTTAAAACAGAATTTTAAATTTAAGAAATAATACATTTGTAAACTGAATAATTCACATTCAAGTTTCCATTTAAAAAAAACAGGTTAAGGTTAGAGTTTTTGAATGATCATTATCTTCACATTCATTTGAAGTATTGTAGATCTTTACCCTTCGGTGGTTTTTGTACATTTGGGCCAAAATCAGCAGCAGAACCAGCAGGAGCAAGCTGAGACCGACTATGGCAGCGGTGTTAGGTGAAGCAGCTGATGATTTTTCTCCAGTCAGGCCACCTTCGGGGTAAAACAACATATAAACAGTCAGAAAGAAATAACACATGACATTCTTAGCACGTTATCATAGAGGGAAGCAGGAGGAGAGCACTTACTCGTTAGTTGAGAGTGATGTGTTACATTTCCCAAGATGCCCTGTTTCCCGTAGAAGCGGCAAACCCATTCATCCCAGTTCTCCTCAGACACCTTGTTTAAAATAAGAGTCTTGCCTTTCTTGATGGACCCAAACGACTGGGTGCCGTTAAGACCATAGACCACATGAACCCATTCATAGTCTGTGACATCGCTGGTGTCCGTCAGTTGGCAGGTAAGAGTCACTGACCCTTTTTTCTTTGACACAACGCTGCTTTCAACTAAAAGAAGAATGAGACAATATAATGTATCTTTAAAAGAAAATAGATTTTGTGTTATTCTAAGTAGGCCTAAATGGAAACAATGAAAGCTTACTTTTTGCAACGACGAGCTGCATAATTCGAGTCAACTGTTGTCCTCCAGTGGTCGCAGAACATCTATACTTCCCTTCATCCTCAAACTTAACTTCTTTTAAACTAGCAGATATGTCCCAGGGCGTCTGGGAAGATGGTGAGGATGGAGAGAAAGTAGTGGGAAGGTGACCTGTAACAGGTTTGAAAAGGGACCCAGGTTTCAGTTTCTCCCAAGCTGAGCTGGAGAGGTTTAAACCAGGGGACAACACACAGGGGAGGTTAGCCTCAGATCCCACAGCAGAATACAGTTTAGTACTGTCTGTGGATGGGTTGATGATTCCTGTGAGAGAAAGAGGAGAGTTTTAGAGCATCGGCTGTTAATTTCTAAAGAAACGTCAGATTTATTTGGCTAAGAATCATACCGTTCACGGTCAGAGTTGAAGAAGCTTGTACTACTTTTCCTTTGTAGTCCACGACACAGGTCCAGTTTCCAGTTACTCTCGAATTTGCCTCTTCCCTCAGAACCTTTTTAGGTGACTGTCTGATGGAGTTCATTTCAGCCTGATGTACAAATGGGCTGTTGTTCAAAGTCCATTTCACATTGGCTGCATTAGGCCAAGGAGTCACGTTACATGTGATAGAAACATCCTCCCCCCATATGGCAACCGATGGAGAGATGGTCACTGTAAAGGAATCAGGTGCCGATGAGTTTATTGACACACGTCTTTTAGTAAGTTATATCGTTTCTAAATGCAGCTTAGTGTTGTTAATGTATTCCTCAATCTGTCGCTGGTTATATCTCTGTTATGATATTTTGAATAATTTTTCAGTAGTTCCTGTTTTGACTATTAAATACTACAATCACTGAATGATTTATTATTAAAAGTCTTATCTATTAATTGCTGAGTTTCAACATGCTTTTTAACTGTCTTATTATATTGGATCTACTGCACTGATTTAACAATGGAGTTGACAGTCAAAACAGTCAAAATATCTGCATCTTAAATCTGTGTTTCTGTGCCTTTACCTTTTATAACTCTGAGCAAGACCCGATTTTGGGGGACTTGGTCTCCTGGACTGACTCTGCAGGTGTAATATCCTCCGTCCTCCTCCCTCACACTGTTGATTTGAAGGCTGTAGTCGCCTATTTCAAGCTGGGAGTTGGTGCATCGTGCACGTTGGATTCCTTTCTGTGTCCAGCCAGAGCCCCAGTACTGCATACCACTCCTTTCCATTCTCCATATTGTGCTGGGGGACGATCTGTCGCAAACAATACAGTGTCATCAGCATATAGATGCAAGATTTTAGTTTGAACTTGAAGGATAGTAGACAGTGAAACTGGAAGTTTTTTTTTTCTGGTATTTTGAGCTTGACAAAAGGGAAATGGGAATTGAGAAGCGTAGACTGCAAAACAAAATCTATCTTACCCACTGTTGGCTTTGCTCCAGATGATGGCACGGGGAAGGGTGGATGAGGGGCTGCATTTGCAGGGTAGTAAAGCTTCAGAGCCTGCTTCAGCAAACACCTCAGTTGCCTCACACTGAGCCCCTGTAGAAGAAAAATGAAGACAAAAATCACGTGAAAATGAGCATGTTAAACCTCATAAATAAAAATTCACAAGTACACCTTATTACCAAAAAAAAACAGTGGTACTATAATATAAATGTACCTTTCATAAAACAGGTAATCATCCCAAGGATTAAAAACTCCAACCGCATCTTTGTGTTGTTTTACTTTGTTCCTCGCTTGAACCTCTGTCTGATCTGTTCTCTACTCTATCTCTCTTTCTGCTTGATGTGTTCTCTCTTGTGTTTTCAGGTTGATTTGTTTTTTATATGAGCCGTGGGTGCTGATGGGGTGGAGCATGTAAGGTAGTTTCTCCTCTGATCATGTGATTTCGCCTACAAGCCAGGCTTTGATGCGGTCTGTCAGTCTCATCTTGGAAACTGTCAGAAAGAGATGTAAACACGGGGACCCACTTCTTCCCACGGATTCTCTCTGCTTTGCTCCGTTCCCTTCTTCGTATCACGTACTTTTTGTCACAGTATGTAACCTGTTTCAGTGTGCAAGGACTACATACTGCATGCGTAACATTTCAAGTAGGATATTGTGTATTTATCATTCAAAATAAAATATATATTTTTAAAGATGCTTCTTTGCAAAATGAGAAGTGAGCAACATCCACTCATTGACGTGAACGCTGCTGACTTAAAAATGAGTGTGATATGAGTTGTGAGTGTACACAACTATTAGTGTTTGCCAATAACTCCATGAGCATTCAAGGAAGCTCTAGTTGCTTGCTTAGAAACTGAGATGGCAAAAGTGCGAACACAAGACCAACCCATCACTCCCTCTTCGTCACTGCCAGTCACTTACGTTTGCAGCTCTCACCATAATAATCATCCTCAGCAGTATGACGAGAATGAGGCACTTTAGTATGGTTTCTGGTTCTGATAGATATTCGTGAGAGTGAATCATCCCCTCCAGTCTCTCGCTTCTTTTCCTTTACATCAACTGTTACCATTATCACCGCATTATAAACAGGCCTACGCTGCCTGTCAATATTCTAGTATTCAGATGTCGAGCAAAGGTAAAGTAGTTTATTGTAAATGCAATAATAGATTCAATTTCAATAAAATATGTTATAACATGTAGAGAAACCAACCCATATCAGAGACTTCAAAAGCTTCCGTATTTTTATAACAAGATTTGTCATGTCAACCAATCATGCGATCACTGATTTAAACCTTTGTATAGAACCCAAGTTAATGTATCATGTATTTTTTACTAATATGAATAAATACCAAACTGTGAAGACTTTTTTATTTTTACTTTTTTTATGTGTTTTTTTAAATCGTCCTGCCCAGAGACCAAAGATGTCAATTGGCTACAGCTAAAACTGGCCCCAAGTGTTGTGTTGTGCATGGCCCCTTTCAAATGAACTAATAAATCAAACTGTTTTGAGACTGTTTCGGTAATTAGCTGTCAATGAACTCATGCTGCACCTGAATCCTTTACAGTGACCATTTCTCCATCCGTTTCCATATGGGGTGGAGGATGTTTCTGTCATCTGTAACGTGACTCCTTGGCCTCATGGAGCCAATGTGGGGTGGACTTTGAGCAACAGCCCATTTGTACCTCAGACTGAAATGACCTCCATCAGACGGACCCCTAAACAGATTGTGAAGGAAGAGGCAATTCAAGACACTTGTGAAAGGGAAAAGAATGTATAAGTAGAAGGCAAATAAAAAAGCTTTTCCAACTTTTTTTTTGCAATTTTAAACAAAGTGAAATCTTGTAAAACCTGCTAAGTGTAAATCACAGATTGATAGTCACGTAGCTATACAGATGGGCCTCTCCCTGGATATGCGTGGGTGAAACCAAAGAGCTGTTTTTCTTCACCTTTTAGAGACATTTTCTCTGCATGGTAGCAGCCATGTGACTGCTGGGGGATGGATACATTTAGTATTTTCATGTTCCGCAGAACTTCCTCCTCACACCAAACTCTGTCAGCCACCGAATGTAAATCCCTGTCAAACTTTTGAAGCACAGCTTTGGGGGCACGAGTGTGTCATTGTGTGTGAGGTGGTCTTTCCTCAAGCTGATGTTTAGTCACCTCCACTGTATCTGAATATGAGGTGAAAGTATGCGAAGGAAAGTGCCCCTCACATGGAAACTACTGAGCTTTGAGCTTGAGGGAATCCAAAAGATCATGTTAATGAAGATGATCTTGGAAAATAGTCAAATCAGACTTTTTCTTTAGAAATAGAGCATAATGAGTCGTTTTTTCCTTTGTCAAGCTCTCATTGTATCTTGACACAGACATGTAACATGTAAAAAGGCAGCACCACATTAATATCAGACTTTGTGACTTACTATAAACCAAACTGCTGTTTCATTTTAATAACTGGTGTGATGTTATCAGAGCATTCTGGTCTATATGTGTAGGTGACGAAATATATTGTTCCACTGAGTTTTACTGGCAGAGGAAGCAGAGCACAGGTTAGAAAAAACAATGCTGCTCTGCTGAGAATTTTCTAAAATTTGTCAATTCAGCATTTCTATCAGCACAGTGATGTTAAGAGCTGCATGGAAATGTGAGTTTGTATTGATGAGAAAGCATTATGCATTGTAAATGTTTATGTTGGAAATTATGATAGGGGAATATAGCCTAACCTAACGTATCAATTATCTTTCAGTAAATGTAGAGGATCCATTTCTCTCTATTATTTATTATTTGTACTGTGCATTTTTCTTTCTTGCAGCATAATCGCTAACATTAAATTTAAGATACAAACACACTGTGCAAGATCTTTAACCACTCCAGTCCAGTGGCCTTTGAATCAAGCTTTGAATTTTTAACTTGACCTGGATGACTTGAGGACCTACACAGACATAAACAGTAACTCTTCTCTGCACAGGTCACTGCATTGTTTGGTTAAAGTTGAATGGAATCTCGTGTTTAAAAATGGTTTGTCTAGTCTCAATTTCCAATTTTTCCACTGACGTTTTTTTTTTTTTTTTTAGCAAAAATGAAAATACACAATGATCAGTTTGGGTCACACTTGTTTATTGCCCAACACAATATTCCATCCAGTTCTACAACAGTAAGACTGAAAGTATCAGTTTGTGTGTGTGTGTGTGGAGAGAGAGAGAGAGAGAGAGAGAGAGAGAAAGAAAGAGAGAGAGAGAGAGAGAGAGAGAGAGAAAGAAAGAGAGAGAGGGAGAAAGAGAGTGAGAGAGAGAGAGAGAAAGAGAGAGAGAGAGAGAGAAAAAAAGAGAGAAAGAGAAAGAGAGAGAGAGAGAGAGAGAGAAAAGAGAGAAAGAGAAAGAGAGAGAGAGAGATTAATCAAACTTGAAAATATCAATACATTTCAATAAATTTGAAAATATCTCTTTGGTCTTTAAGAGACCTCACCAAAAGGGTATTGTATAAAATGCATCCAAGAATGAATTGTAAAGAATCGCTTAGGAGTCATTGTTTTCTCTTTTCCCTTCATTATTACTGTAGGATATTTTTTGGCATGTGTTATTACCATAGACTGTAAATATGTTTAATACACACGCTTTTGGTAGCCTAATTTGATTCAACTTGATACTACTTTGATACTAATTTCCTGACATGAAGTCTGACTCATTTAAAATTCAAATATAACCTTTTCAGTAACAATCTCGTTTATTCGATGGCTTTTGCCCTCCGGTGTCGCTAACTCCCCCTACCGGTTAGAGAGGGTTGTGAAAAGGTGCAAAGACCTTCAAGCGATTGTTTGTGCGCCACTCTACCGACAACGCGGTACAGCGCCGCTATGCATTGTGGGACACAGAGTAAGATGGAAGCGGCCACTAGGAGCATGTTGATGAAGCCCCGATCATAATAATAATTAAAAAATACTCGGTAGATCAACGCGTAAGACCAGACTTTATGTTTTGTTGGTGTCATAAAAGGAGATCATCTTGTCACACGATTGCTGCTCGACGCTGAAACAGGTAATGTTCATAAACTGCGTTTAAAGTAGCTAATGTGTTAGCAAAAGCTGAAGCTAGGGGTCAATGCAAAGATACACGAAAAGCTGAAGTCGTGTTTGAAGAATACCCGACCAGCGCACACATTTATTTCGTGTAAAATAATCACTTTCCCTTAGTAAACTGAATACCTTCCACGTGACATTGAAAACTGTGTTTCTACTGTAGAACATTTGGAAGATGTTTGGACTTGGAGGACTGCTGAAAGCTGCAGGGTCCATGTGTCAGTCTGCTGGGTCACTGCTCCGCACATCCAGGACAATTTCTACTAGTAAGTCCTGGTTTCAGTGCGCTGCTCAAACCCGTTTGCCTTTGTCTGTTTTGCAGGAGCAGCATTTTATTTTTTGACATGAACAGCAGGAACAGGCCACTTAAAAATCCAATAAGAGCACACCTAAATAAGAGAGTAAAGAAAGCTGTACAATAAATACAAATGGTAACATAAGATCAGTAGATGCGCATTAATCAATTAGTAAGGCCTTGTCTTGATTTGTACTTTTTTTACATTTTAAACAAGACTAATTGTTTAAAACTTAATATCTATGCTTTGGCTCCTGTTAACATTGATACAAATCAGTAAAAGCAGGATTAACATCACATTTGACAAGGTGGAACTTACAAGGAAATGATGGCCATCTTTTGTTGACTTTTTAATAAATGTAGTACTTGTACACTTGATGTGATGTGTAGACGATGACATCAAACTTTGGACTCTCTCCAGGTACATGCTGCCAGATCAGGATGCATGCCATCCCTGAACTGAAGAAGGTGGACAGATGGACTGAAAAGCGAAGCATGTTTGGAGTTTATGATAACATAGGCATCTTAGGTAAGTGTCTCCAACCAGTAAAAAGACTATTAGCACTATTTTTAAGCGTGTTTGTTTGACTGAACATTTTTGGTTTTGGTTGATGTCACAGTGTGTAAGACGACTTTGGGATAAGCGTCTTTAGATTCAAACGTTTCTCATGTCATTAGTGGAGTTGGTACAATACCAACACATGCCATGAGAGTGGTGGGGAAGAACAGATTACAGAGAAAACAATAATGTGTAAACAGAGAGTCTAATGAAAATCAGAGGTCAAATGTGTTCCTAGATATATCTATTGAAACTCTTTCTTAGTTATAAATGACAGTCACATCTTATCTTATCAAATTCATTATGTATTTATCTAAAATAAACACCTACATTCCACCAGTGGATAAATGTTCAAGTTAACCAGCCACTCAATTGTTAAATGTTATTTTGAGTCTTAAGAATAACAGCCACTTTCTTATTTAATCAGTATTTAGCTGGTGCTTATTTTAAACTTTCTCTTTTTGTGTATGTTTAAAAAAGTTGTAACCTAAGTCAGGGCTCAAGACAACAAGACTGATAACAATCATATCAAACTGAAAAAAGGTTAGTACCTGTAATATGGCTTTAAACATTAGGAATGTATCTTTTTTTCCCTTGCACTGGTATTGGATTTGTGGTACCACACAGTTCGACAAGGTAAACTTTAAAAATGAGAAAAATAAATTCCAAACACCTTAAAACCAATGCTCAGATTTTCTCTGTTGGGTTTTGATCTTAATTCCAGCCCTCAGTCTTTTGATAAACTTTGCTTTCCCCACATTACCACGTTTTTACTCACACACACTTTTCACTGGACAGAACCTGATGTCATCACTTTCTCTCTGCAGGCGACTTTAAGGCTCATCCCAAAGATCTCGTCCTTGCTCCCTGCTGGCTGAAGGCTTTCAAAGGCAATGAACTGCAGCGTCTGATTAGGAAGAAGAAGATGGTGGGAGACAGAATGATGACCTTGGACCGACACAACTTGGAGAAAAGGATCAAATTCCTCTACAGACGCTTCAACCGCTACGGCAAACACCGCTAAAGTGGAACACAGAGTACTGGAAAATACATTTGACCAGCCTAAAAAGACTTCTGGAGACTTGTTGAGTGATTTCATGTAATTAAAGTATTGTTTATTTCCAATTTGTCTCAGTTATGTCATTCAAATATAAATTCATTCTATTCTACTCCTGTTCATTGATTGTTTATATCATTGTTCCGGACAAACACCAACATCATATAAAAACCTAAAAAACACTGAAGAGATGCACCTAAAAAGAAGTGTTATTTTATTCCTTCCAACATAAACTCCCATAGCTCTGATAAATGCTTTGATCGTTTTGTTTAAATATCTGAGAGAGAAGAAACTCCATCTCCCAGAGTTCAAAGGTCAGCAATGGAGCTCTGACTGAAGGAACCATTAAAACAGAAGATTATTGATTTTTCATAATCGTGGTACACAACAACAGAACTGTTAAAGTTGCTTATAAATCCATTTTGAAAGCTTAATTTATATTTGTATAAGTATTTTCACCAATTAGGACATGCATATTGTATACAAAGTGCATGTGAATGGAAAGTCTCCGTTATCTTCCACATAAAGACCTCCTCTTTTATTTCATACCTTTGCTTCAGGGATACAGGAGCATATCCCCACATGAGCCAGGAGCCCAGCACCTGCTGGGGCTCAACACACCTTGGTTGATGTTGAGGTCAGGTTCTTTAATACACAGTCTAGAAATCCATTTATATAATTTACTTGCCTTGTGCACAGGATTTCTGTCATGCAGGATCTTTTTTTTCATTATTGTATGGGGAAAAGCTGACCTCAGCCTCCAAGTATGACCTACGATAAATCTGAGTAGTCATGAGATGATAAAAACACAAAGGAGGGAGAATGTTTTTTTTTATAATTTATACATTTTTGCTTTTTACTGTGAAAGACTGCAGCTATAGAAGGTTTTTTTTTTTTTTTTTTCAAAAACATCATGAAAAAAAAGTCATGGTTTAAATGATCCCAGTATTTGGTCACAAATATCAGTGTGTGTGTGTGTGTGTGTGTGTGTAGCATTAAAATAAGTAGGTGTGAGTGTGTGTGTGTGTGGGGGGGGGGGGAATAAAATGTCTAGTAATGTATTTATTATGTTTCCTTTCCTCCAGTGGCTCCTTTGTCCTGAGACTTTTACCTATTTTTAAAAACTGACTTCACCCTCTGACATACATCAGACTAAAGAATGATAATGGACAAACAGAAGATGTATTAGTCTCAAACACATGACTATAAGAATAAAACCAGGATGATTGAAGGGGGGAAATGTTAAACAGAAGAAGCAGTCGGAGGAGAAGTGTATTGGGAGAATCCCAGGCAGCCTGTGAGGAAACAGTCGAGTCAACACTGTAGAGCATCCACTGTACCGCAGTGTCTTCATGCCGCCCTATCCGACACAGAGCTGCAGTACTGCAAAGTGTGAGAGGAGAGGAGAGAGAGGTGGGGGGAGGGGAGGGGAGGGGGGAACCGCACTGTCGTTACGAGTCCAAGTGGAGGAGGGAAGGAGGAGAGACGCATTATTGCAGTAGCCTACAGAGCCACAGCACTTTGCACAAGACGCACACCGGAGAGAAAGAGAGGAGGGGGTGACAGAAATCAGAGACAGCTGATTTCACATGACTGGACTTTTCTTTTTTTCTTTACCTCACCTTTATTTTGAAATTGCGTTAGCCAGAAGCTTTTTGGTAGAAGCAACTAAAACAAACCAGCCAATCAGCGCTGCATCTCTGTAAGGACTCAGCATCTCTTGGAGGAGCAGTCCTGCAGGAGTCAAAACATCCGTGGATTTCCTCTGGAGTGGATTATCATTCAGAAGTACTTTTCTCTTGAGCTCGCGCAGCTCTGCTTCACTTCCTGGTGAATTATTACCGACTCGTTTACGTGCATCGGTATTGCGGTACTTTGCTGACGACTAGCAGTCGCCTATAAATGCATCGCTAGAAGATTGGCTCCACTGCGCCACGACCCCCCCCCCCATCTTCTGTTACTGTCTGCACGGCACTTTGATCACTTTGTTCTCTGAAAATTTGGACTTTTATTTGGACCATTGCCTGAAAATTCCAGTCTCTCTCTTTTCTCCACAATCTTGCAGTTTTTTTCTCTTCTCTTTATTGTACTTATCGGAACCTCCCTCTCCTGTCTCTCAGCCCGTCACCCCTCCTCCTCCTCCTCCGCTCCTGCCGTGAGTCACTTCAAACAGCTGCATAGAAGATGTGAGTATTAATGCGGCGATTTTCCCCGTTAACAAATGCGAACTCTCTTTCAGACTGCTCCTTGTAATTGTAAATTCTAACCAGCTTATTTCCTTGGATGTTTCCCCCCCCCCCCTCCAGTGGTAGGCTAGTGGTCCGAAACTGAACTGATTTTTTCAGCTTGATTGTTTTTTGCTGACGCAAGTGAAATTTTCCGTCACAGCATCACTGAATAATGTATTCAGAGGTTGACTGCTGCCTCTCCACAGCCTTGCATAGACTTACACTGAAGCCACATGCACAGTCAAATTTAGTTGTTTTAGGTTATTTTACCTATGGCTATATTTTAAAAGAAATATTTGTTTGTGGTTAATTAGCCAGAGTTTGACGTCACCATCATCAACTGCAGAGTACTGAGCAACCTTAATGGTAAATGCATGATGCTTCAGACATTGTTTTGTCCTGCAGTCACTGTAAACTGTCCTCCAGGAGTCAGAAGCTGCTCCCCTGAGAAGCTTCTCAGGAGCGTGTTTGCTCACTCTGCAACCTCATGTTCTCATTCCTCTCCCCCCTCCTGAATTAACCCTTTCCCATTTTTCTGCACACCACTTCCCTGACTTACTTTTTGAATTTCTGTTTGACCCAAAGAGCTTCTCCTCTCTTTCCTCCCAAATCCTCCCTCCTATCTTACCACGAGTGGTCTTCTGAGATCTGAGATTTATCTCTCTAGCTCCCCATCTGTGGCCTGGATTTTCTCTGTTCCTATTATATTTTCTTGCCCATTGACCCCTTTTTTTCCACCACCACCTGCTAATTTTTCAGCTCTTTCCTCCCTATTTTACTTCACCATACATTTCCACCCTCCCGAGCATAGACAAGCAGGTTTATCGTTTGCTTTGTGCTGTCTTCACTCTGTTTTATGTAACAGTTAATACGTCTTTGAGTCCTAAAAAAGTCTTTGATTGAAGTTAAGTGCTTTCTACCATTAACATGAATCACATATAGGAATATAAAATGATCTCCTGTACTCTGAAGTTAATTCTTCCTCATCCTCAATGTGCCCCATCTCAGGTCTGCCCCTGATGCTGCACCAGCTGGAGCCCCTGGCGCTCCAGGAGCCCCGGGCCCAGATGGAGCCCCCGGCGGCGGACCTCCCGCCCCACCCAACACCAGCAGCAACCGCAGGCTACAGCAGACACAGGCCCAAGTGGAGGAGGTGAGCTGGACTGTGCCAGACTGACATTCTGAGCCAGAGTTAGATATTACACCAATAAAATCTGAATATTGAAATGTATCAGTGACAGGAGACAAACAAGCAGGTAAAGATGCTTTGTTGATGTGCCTATGTTCTCTTATATTGTACTTTTGAATACTTAATATGCTCTGCTGTAATTTGTTAATGGAATGCCGCTACTAATTTACTCTCATTAATGATATATAACCTCAGAATAACTTGTCTCACAGTGCCTGTCATCCTCTGTGTCCCCTCCTGTGCCAAATGCTTTCTCATCCTCACCCCTGTGTTCTAGGTGGTGGATATCATGCGGGTGAACGTGGACAAGGTTTTGGAAAGGGACCAGAAGCTCTCAGAGCTGGATGACAGAGCGGATGCTCTGCAAGCTGGAGCCTCCCAGTTTGAAAGCTGCGCAGCCAAGCTAAAGAACAAGTACTGGTGGAAGAACTGCAAGGTGGGCACATTAGGCTCCATTAAGCAGATTGTTGTTACTGAAAGATACTCTTAATGGAGTTTGAAATAAAGGATACTCCTTGTAGCATATGCAGTGTTGTCTAGAGATTTCAAATGTAAGCGTATGAACAAGATCTGCAGCTCTTAACAGCATATATAACACATTTTCATGCTGAGGCAAACACACTGTAGCCATTCATCTGTTAATGAGCTGCTGTGGAAGTATGAACAGATGCTTTAGATTAGAATGTTAGAGTAGAAATGCCCCTACGGTATATGAACTACCCAAGACATTATAGAATAACTGAAGCATAACACATGCAAAGAATCCAATGTTTCCTTTTCTATAGATGTATTTATAATAGTCTGTATTTAAAATCTACATATAGTAACACTACGTCTTTAATTCCTTTATACGAGTAGTTCACAATATATAATTTCTGTTCTCTTTTTCTTGCAGATGATGATCATGATGGGTATCATTGGAGTCATTGTGGTCGGAATCATATTCTGTGAGTAGAATATTGTTTTATATTCATGATAATCTAATGCCAATATTGATCCCTGTACTGACGGATTGACTGACAGTTAATACAGGTTCTCGTATAAAGTGATGCTGTTAGTTAAACAGCAGATGATTAAAAGTGTTTTCTATGGTTTTGTACATCAGGAGCAGAGGAATGTGATGTAAAGATATAAAGAAAAGTACATTTTGTTAAGGGAGATGTATTTTATATGGAGTAGGTTGGTCAGTAGACATTAGTGTTGATGTGTGAGCACTTTTAATTTAAGCAGGAAATACACTGATTTTTCTTTTGCCTCTGCTAAACGACGCTCATGGCTATATGAGGCATATTATATGTATTTCTGCTCAAACAACCTCATGTCCAGCCATCTTACCACTCCTCTGATTTTAAATTAATCATGACTCCTTATTACAGTAAATTATTGATATAAAAGCAGTTTGATGGGTTATTGTACGTAAAACAAACCTGAAAACAGGACATAAGAAGTAGAGCTCAGCTGACTGGTCTCGTTTGGCCTGGAGTGATTTATGGTCAGATCCATTAGACTAATGACCTCCTCTCCCTCTCCTTCATTTGGCAGTGTACTTCTTCTACTGAGCTCAGCCCATCAGTACAGATGGATACGGACTTAAGAATGAGAGAGAAGAGAGAAAAAAAAGAAACCCAAGTGTCCCCTGTTATCCGTCCTCTCCTTCCTCTCGCCACACAGTCTTCCATCAAACCATCCTGCACTTAAACATGACAGCAGTGTCTCTAGGTGTCTCCGCTCTCTTTGTCCCTCCCTTCTTCTTGCTTTCTTCTGCTGGTTTGGTCTTCGCTCACTCTCTCCTGTCTCTGCACCTCATGTATTATTGAAGGACGCGGCAGGGCCGAGCGAATGGGGAAGAAAGAAAGGGAAGGAGGGATAGAGAAAAATGTTGTGACACGGGAACACACAGGGCTGAACAAAGCTACGGGGGAAATATGTACGATGTACAGAAGGTGAGTGTGTCCAGGGGGGGGGGGAAAAACAAAACAAGTGTTAGCGGTCCTTTTTACTCCAGATACGCCAAAGCTTGTCCATGTTTCCCTTTTTGAAAGTCCTACATTTGTAAATTGATACCAAACTAACACACTCCTTCTGTCACAACTGCTAGCATCATTACTGACAAACAGTCATGTTAGAATAAGAGTATGGACATGTTTTTGTGTGTGTATTTGTGAACCGATCATCATAGCTGATAGCATTTATTATGTTTAGCTGATAGCTTTATTTCTAATGTTTTTTCCCTACCTAACTCTCTTTCTTAGTCACCCTATTTCAGTTTAGTAATAGAGAGAGCGAGAGAGAGAAAGAAAAATGCCAGGAGACCGTACGAGAGGAAAATAAGATGTGTTTTAGGGAAAGTTAGAAACAATAATGCATCCTTTTATTCCTGTAAAAAAAAGAGGACAAACTTGATTCTGGACTTATAAGACTTAGTGATGAAGTAGATGTTTTTAAACTATGCTTTATATTTGGCATAGTAACATGCACAGTAAGACAAGCAGCCACTAACAGACAATCTCCTGTGTTCACGAGGAAGAGAGCAAGGTCTCTAAACTCTGACTTCAGCAGAGTCACAGCCATAGACAGGTGAATGTGTCACGTCACATTTTTTGAACAGGTTCAAGGCCAACTTATTTTGAAAGTTGTGCAGGCAAAACGCATTTGTTTGATTGTTGTTTAAGTTGTCTTGATCTTCAAAAAAGAAAGGAAATGGGAGGAAGTACATGACTCAAGAAACCCAGAGCCTCACCCGCATCAACACAGACTCACCTGTCATTTGCAGTGTAACAGCCAACATGAGGTGTTTGTTTCGAACTTGCATGGCAAACGGTGTCCATAGTTTTGCCTCTTTGTGTGACCTGTGTATCTGCCATTTCTGAATCTAACTGCCGATTGTATATTTTCTTTTGTTAGTGGTCGAAAGGGCCTGTGTATATGTCTTTCTGATCGGATGATTACTGCTTATGCAATGCAATGATGCTCAAGAGTTTGCCAAATTTTGTTGAATTCTCTTGTTTTGGAAAGAAAAATACTATTCAGAGACTGCAAAAAAACTGCTACTGTAGTGATCTGTCAAAATCATGTAGTATTGTATGGGTAGAAAAGTAGAATCAGCTGTCAGACTACACTCCTGAAAATGTGTTTATAAATCCTGTCAGGTTTTTTGGGAGGAATGTTGGACTTCAAGGAAAGATTTTCTTCTCTTAGAACTGATTTTAAGTTGAAAAAAAAAATGTTATGTGCAAGATGCACTTAATGCATAATTGTAGCAGTTTGCCATAATTATCTGATGATACTGTGCAACGATATCATGAGGTAATTACCGGATATAGAGAGGGATATGAGAACAAGATTTGTGATTTACAACCTGAAATGAAGTAAGAGATGCAATCGGATTTGCAAAAACAAATGCATGCTTACCACTTTTGCTGATGCAAATAAACGAAATCACCAACAGAACTGAGTGCTTATGTTTATTTTAATGTCTGGACACAAATGATTCAATTTAGAGCATGTTGGAAAATCTGCCTGAAATCCTTTTATTAAAAAATGAAATTAAAAATGTACAAGCTTTCATCACATGCAACGCCTAAACCATTTTCTGCTGCGTACTTCATTTTCAAAAGGTGGACTACTAAAGAGTAACACTAGGCAACCTAGGCAAGGTTGGTAATTTTTGAAAACTAGCATGATTTTGAAAGTAGCATTTCCTCAGAGCTCCGTCTACACCCACCACCCCCCTCTGTGCTCCCTCAAAAGCCACGCCTTTGTGTAGAAACTACCTTGTCATGTCTCATTCAACAGTAAGTAAATACAACAATTTTACATAATACAGGTTTAAAAAAAAAAAAAAAGAGGACTATTTTACCACTCGCAACGGCCAACGACTAACTCACAGTATACACTCTGTCATCGGTGACATGCTTAGTGCACGCAAGGGCTAGAGAGCGAGCAGGGAGACGGGGAGGCGTGATTGGTTCATCAGATCGGTACCTCATGGCAGATAATGGTCGTTTTTACATGTTAGTAAGTTTTTACATGTTAGTAAGTTTTTACATGTTAGTAAGTTTTTACATGCTTACAACTGCTACAGATGATGGATTTTCTTGGTTGCTTCTTCAGAGCACACAAATGATTAATTTCTGTCGGGACTTGAATACAATTTCTTTCTTTTTTTAAGATTTATTTATGGGCTTTTTGTGCCTTTCATAGTGACTTAACCCTGCCTTCCACAAAATCATACAAAAAACAAGAACATCCCATAAAGAAATTCAAACACAGCATGGGGCTTTGTACTTTGTAAAGTCGAAACCTTAGAGCGAAAAACAAACAAAAAATACAAATGAGAAAAAAAGAACATACAGCAGTTTTTACCCAACTATTGATTTTTTTTCTTTCAGTAGAAGAGTTGAGAGGAACCAACGACTGTTTCTAAAAGAAATTAAATAAGTTATACCCTTCACACTAACAAATGACACAAAGGAAGTCCTTACAGGCTCAGTTTCAAGTCTGGATGATCTGCTAGAATCTCTCCGCCTTACTTATCTCATGACTTGGATGAAGAAAAGCACTGTGACGATCAGGAAGCCCAGAAACCACAAATAGGACTCTGTGGAGTGAAGGACACGAAGAACAAGGTTAACATTGAGCGCCAGGTACTATTGTTTTGCAGATCAACAATCCAAAGACATAAAACGTTTCTGTTTAATGCGTAAAATCCACGATTTTTATTATGCCTCGAAAAATTGTGGTGCCCTCTGACATGATATAGTTTCAGCCAAATGTGAATTTGACTCACCTTTAATAACTTGGAGGCAGAGACATAGAACCACAACATTTTTTTTTTTTACACAAGATAAACTTATGAGATAAAGCATTGATACTAGTGAGAATAAGAGATACTGGTAGGCAGATTGTGTCAGTACCCCTGTTTCTAGTCTTTATGCTAAGCTAAGCTAACCGGATGATTTTCATTTGTAACTTAATTCAAAAGAGTGGTGTTAATCTTCAGGGCTCATTTTTGGCAAGAATAGGAGTGATTTCTATTTGTAAATCTTTTTTTGTGAAACAATGCAAGGGTTAAGACACCAAAAAGCAGCCACGTGTGAATACCTGTTTGTGGACTTTCAACCTCCACGCTGACAGAAAGAGGAGCGTCCAGGGCCAGGTGTGAGACCCTGCAGATGATTTGAGTTCCAGGCGAGACATCAGTCGGCACAGTGAGTTGAGAAGCGAGGGAATAAGTCCCATCACCGTGCTGCCGATGGCTGAACAGAGAGCCCTGATCAGGCAACATTGAAGGCTCTGAGTCAGCAGGAGAGAGGGACAACCACTCCATCTGAGGGGCAGAAGAAAAGACAGTTTAACATCATTTGTAAAGCAGCTTCCATACAGGTGCTTGTATCAATGTGTTCATATTGAGATTTTATAAATGTAAAGAATAGAGGAACACACCAAAGACATAAACCAATAAAATAGATAAACATAGATTTAAATGACAGAAAAACAAACATATGGAAATACAGATACTGGACCAATCCTCAATGAAGATGCTCATTCTTAGGCTGTTTAATTTTATAGTGTATTCATTATATTTTTTCTTGATTCAAGAAGTGGATATGATACGAATTAATATATTTTTTAAGATTTACGTTTGGGCTTTTTATGCTTTTATTGGAAAAACAGGACAGTGTATAGAGTTGGAAATCAGGAAAAGAGTGTGTGAAGAATGGGGAATTATATGCAGGAAAGGAGCCACAGGTTGGACTCGAACCTGGGCCACCCGATTTGAGGACATACACGATTATTTATATACTCTTATTTGCTTGTAAAAATAAACAACTCTGGCTTTGGGGTGTTATTAACAAAACAATTGCTCAAAGATTTAGCTAGAAACATGCTAGCTACTGACCTGAACATCCAGTGGGTAGTACTTAGCACAGTGGCAGATCAGTTTTGATGATGTCTTCAAAACCAACTTCTCCTCTGAGAGTGACACAATAGGGGGCTCTTAAAACAAAGAGTAAACAGGAAGAATTAGTCAAACATTTTGTGTTATGATTGTCTTTTTCCACAGAATAAGTGCTTAGGGTGAAACTTACGGATAACACGGAGCTGGATGATCTGCTGGGCATGAAAAAGGCCGACGCTGACGGTGCAGATGTACGTCCCCTCATCAACAACCTTCAGCTTGGTCAGAGTCACAGAAGCATTTCCCTCAGTAACAACCAGCGTGGCGTCCACGCTCGAGCCTTTCCTCTCTGCATGCACTGAGGAAAGAAATGTAAACAACTAAAGCTCATAGTCTAATCAGATGGTCCTCATAAGCATATAGATCGACTTTTCTCAGGTGGCGTTCTGAACCTCTCTTGAGCTTCTCAGCCACTTTCACTTAAATAGCCGGTACCCTAGTGGTTAGTGCGTGCGCCCGATGTATGGAGGCTATGGTCCTCCCTGGCGACCTTTGGCTTCTTTCCATCAAAATAGCGTCAAAAACACTCTCGATACCAGGAGAAGTCCTCCACTGTATTTAAATCCTCCTTAAGGATGAGAAAGAGGAGACCAGACACACAGATCTTACCCACTTTGCTCCCTTCTGCATCCTCCGGCCTTGTCGTCATTTCAAACACTTTCTGCCCCTTTCCCCTGTGCTGCAGTCTCCATTCAACCCCAACCTCCTGTGCTAAGGGCATCTCCTGCTGCTTGAAGCCACAGTTGAGGAGAACGTCACCTCTCAGACGGGCAGATACAGACTTTATGTGAGAAAACACCAGGAATATCACTAAGGGGAAGGAAAGAGAAGACATCATTAGAGAGATTTATGGGAATGATTTTGAAAGACTTAATAAAAGGAGGAATGGGGTCTCACCCTCAGTCAGAAGAGTTCCTGATTGGCTAAGAGGCAGACCCAGTTTGTTTTGTATGAGGGTTGACTGGTCCATCGTCACCGGCAGAGTCTGCAGGATCAGCCCAGTGCCGAAGTCAACTCCCTCCACATTCAGAGACACCATGAAATAAGCTGCACCTGAACTCTCCTGGGATCCACGAGGAGAGAAGCGACTCATTTCACACATCACCTCTTGCTCATTGCAGTCCGCATGGAGCAACAGGTCCGCGTTTGGGATCTCAGGTGATGACACTGCCAGAGCGATATGAGAGGAGAAGCTTTAAACTGGTTGGGTTTGAATCAAACCAACTTTAATTACTGGAAAATGTAGAGAAAAACCTTTGGCTTCTAACAGGATGGCGTCTAGATCAGGAACCGAAGGCGGGACAAACGGGGTGAGTGTTTCCAATGATTCATCAGGAGCCACAGGAACATCTCTTAACACAAGAGTGGCTGGAATCCGCGAGAAAAGAGCATCCCCACCCATTCCACCCATACCCTCCTCCACCAGGGTGCAAGAGAGCACTACATCTGCAACACCATCAGCTGAGAAACAAGGGAAAGAATATCCAATTCATTAAAATCGAATGAATGCGCTAATTTTTCATCTGGAAGTTGCATCTTTACAGAATTAAAATTTGGGGATTAACATGTATTTAAAAGTTTATAATTAAGAATTATTACATAATGTATTTGTGTAATAATAATAATAATGTGTTTATTAAGAAAATGATTTGATATGATATACATGCAAACAATATCAGAGATCTGAGACTTACATTTGTTGTGTTGTCTTTTTAAGAAACTATGAATTTCAGAATGATTTGAAAAATGTAATTTGACCAACAGGTCCATTTCAACTCAAGTTCATTACTTAATATATTTACTTTTAGAGTAATAAATTACCTGACTGAAAGACTTTACGTTCAAGTCGATTAGCAGTTAATGCAATTGATTCAGTTTGAGGAATATCAAGTGAACCTGTAACCTATTTCTACAACTGGTACTAATTAAATGTTTTGTTCAGGAAACGTCCCAGGCAAGACCCATAACTATGTTTTTACTGGCAGACAAAAAAAAAGCTTATTAGCTATGCCTTCATTTATTTTAAATCATCCTGTTAGCACCAAACTGTCAAACATGAATGCTCTTACCACAAATGCACGTCAGGAAGCTTCCCAATAAAATAACTCCAATATTCATCACGGCGTCTCGTTGGATTTTCTCATTGGATTTTCTCATAAAGTGAAGTAAATCCCGATTACACAGTCACCATCGAACTTTCACTTTTGATTTCAACAACTAACAACAACTCATTGTTTTGCTCCAGTGCTGGGTAAGAAAAGCCTTCCTAGGTGCAATGATAATGTAAGCCCATTAAAGCTGTAGAGAAAAAAGAACAAAATCTAATTCAAAAGTTAATCGTCGTAGAACATAGGAGATGTACGCTTGTCTACTGCGCATGCGTGATCTTCAGCAGCGAAGCGGCGAAAGTGAAAGTAAACATACGAGACGGTCCAATGAGAGAATTGCAGGGACTAGATCATCAGTCGCCATGGAGACAGACGAAAACGTCGTCACTTAAACCATGAGGTGTGAGGTTGTCTTTAGATTATGTGGCCTAATGTTGACTAGTTTGGCTCAGCACACAGATTTTTATAAATTTAGTAATGAAATTGACTTCCCTGAGTTGCAGTAGAAGTAGTAGACATGTCCTCTGATCAGAAGGCACAGTGTCAAAATCACAGAGAAACACATTTTTGGATGAGGGGAGCAGAGAAGGTCAAAAAGGTCGTCAGTGCCTCCCACACTGTCCTGAGGTGCTGAAGGCCTCTGGACTTTGTTGTTTTCGTCTTGACTGGCCAAGACAAAATAAAAGTTGTTCCATACGGAAGCCCTAAATGGACAAGAATCAAGACAATCTTTTCAATTTTCCTGCGCTAACAAGTAATTTCTGGTTGTTTTCTTAAAATTTAGACTTTTTATCTTGTCATCTTGAGGTGACAAAGCAGGTCTTATTTTGTGATAAAGAGTTTTGTTTCTATTGTTTTCTTGAGATCTCTTCTGATGTTTCTTGTTATCTCAGTATAAAGCTGGTTTTCCCATTATAACAGATTCATTTATCTCATTATCTTGAGATAATAAAGCTTGTTTTCGGGAACATTTTGACACACCATGCCACCATTTCCAACAAGTAGGCTAAATGAAATGTGTTGATGCATGTCCGATTACATAACCTCATGGTGTAACCATATCTCTGTTTTTCTGCAGTTTTGGACCAAACTTATCAAATGGACCTTTTTTGTTCTTCAGCCCCCAGGACATTAATGGTCTAATATCTTTTACATTAATATACACACTTAGCAGTAGAAGTTAACCCAGGACATTTTTTTAAATAAATGCAAGTATGAACTTTCCAAGAACATGTTTGACCCGTGAATTAGCAGAATGAGGAGTACCATTGTGTTTGCGGATGAGTTAAATATAGTGTGCAGCCCCTTCAATATGAAAATCATTCACTACGAGTTTTGAAACGCTACTATTCATGTTTAAAAGAAACTTACACATAAATAATGTTTTCTTTCATTTTATTTTAAATGTTGTTGTTTACTTGTGCTGCATCAATATCTTCACATCACATTTCTTTTAACTGATGGTTTCAGTTCTCCTTCATAATCTTGTTGATCCAGTCAATGTAGTTGAGGACTCTGGTATACACTCCGTAGGTTTCTCTGCGTCCACAGTCGACCCCCCAGCTGACAATCCCAGCAGCCCAGAAGCGCCTGTTGTCCATCAGGGCGAAGGGGCCTCCACTGTCACCCTGGCAGGAGTCCTTCCCACCCTCAGGCATTCCAGCACAAAACATGTTATTTGTCAGAGTAGGTACATTATTCCTTATCTTCTTCACCTTATTGATTGAATTATGGCACATCTCCTGTTCTACCAACGGGAGCTCCACATATTTTAGCCTATTTGTCAACTGCCGTCGGTTTTCGGTTTTTATTTGGCCAAAGCCTGACACCACTCTGTTAAAAAAAAAAAAAGAACAAAAAAGAGAGTTGGGTTCAAAGATACAAATCAAGTGACAAAGGAATAGTACAACTGAGAAACAGGTCAATGAAATAATATAACTCAATAAGCATTATACAGCCTTAAAAATTCATTGAAGCTCAGCAGATATGTCATTACCCGACTATGCCAGTGAGATATGTGGCATCCTCTCCTGGCAAACATATTGGCATAAGTGATGAGTTGAACGTGAGTGGGTTCTGCAGTTTGATCAAAGCGATGTCGTTGTTGTAGTCTATGTTGTTTGGGTTGTTGTAATCAGGATGAATGTGGACTGAGGAGGAATTCACCACAGAGTCCATTATGTCATTAACATAATTACCTCCCATGTAAATCTGCAAAAATGAAGAAAACAATAATAATTCATAGGAATGGATGCAATTGGCATGTGGTGAAAACCAAAGGTAGTCCGCTCACCTTTATAGATGCAGTTGATACTGTCTCTCTATTTCGTTTTAGGACATGAGCTGCAGTCATAATCCATCTGTCTGCGATCACCATGCCTCCTCCTCTTCCTCCATCCACGTTTAATAAAACCTGCCAGGGGATGGTGTTAGCCTGAGCGTCACTGCCTCCAATGATCCTCTGAATGTTGGAAATCTCCTCTGTGGGCTTGCCGCACACTGGAGCACACACGTGCACAAATAGATTAATAATTCGGAAACATATCATAGTTAATTAAAAAGAACATTTTGTAGACTAAAATGTAGATAAGATTTCCTCAAAGTATCATTTTCAATCATAAAAAATGGAATACCTGGTAAGCATGCTGGACGTACAATGATGTTGTTGTTTGATCTCCAGTTTCTGTCTGCTTCACAAGTGAAGGTCGCTGAAGAGCAGAAAAGAAAAGACTACAGCAGGCGGTTTTAACATTCAAAAGCTAGACTGCATACGCACTATAAATATCTGCAATTAAAATCTTTTCAGCCTACATGAGTATTTCAGATATCCATATATTTTTAAGATTTTGATATAAAAAAACAAACACTGATAAGAGGAAATGGAAGGGGAACTATATCCCCACTTAAACTACATTACCACAAAATAATAATGTAATACTGACTGATACAAACTGATGTAAATGAATGCATTTCAGCATGATGGATGATACGATTAAGCCTGTTGTAAATGTTAGTGACCTGATATTGAAATCATTAATGTTCTTACCAGTTACACCGCCAAGGAGAGAGTAAAAAGGTTCATTACAGTTATACTGAACTACAGAGAGGTACTGATTCTGAAATCCAGACAGGAAGGTCACGCCTCCATTCAACAAAGGTTCAGGTTCTCCACAATCAATTACTGCAGAGGAACAAAAGAAGAAGACATATTTGTATTTTGTCAGTAAGACTCAGGAAATATCAATAAAATGTACTTTGTGGTTGAAGCATGATAGTTTTTTCATTTATAATAAAATATATTTTGTCTGAGCTTAGAGGTGAAAATACTTTGACATTCTGGCAGCGGGAGGTGCCACTGTCCGTCGCTTTGGCACATGGCAGAGAAACTGTCAATCTCCAAACCATTCTGTTGGAGGAAACATCCCAAAAGTTATGTCCTGTTTATTTGATTAAGTATTAGACACTGTTAAAGAGAAGTTACATTTCATCTTACCATCATGAGCATGTATCCTTGGTCACAGCGCACAGAGATGTAGTCTCTGTAGAAGTATTCAGTCAAGAAAGGAGTGACCCTGCCCTTTGCGAGAGTACCAGGAAATGGACACTTCACTCCTGAAAACAACAGGAACAAACAGACATGGAAAATCACTTGCAACTCTCCTTTTATATCCTAGTTTGACCCATGTTCCATCTTATCATATGGAGGAGGCGGGGTGAGCTCCTATTGTTTAGGCTTCACTTTTGGGGAGTGGTCATGTTGTGCAATTTTATATACATCCATGATTAAGAACACTGTTAGATTGGAATCATGATAGTGGTATGGAAAACATGTTTGCCCAGGCGTATTGACAGTCTATTGTAGTCTAATATCTCATTGGCAAACCCCTCCTCACTGTGTGTGCTGTAATCCAGGCTCCAGCCGAGGCTCAGGCCGTCATCATCAGTGTGGTAGTCCAGCCTCACGGTGTTGGAGTTTGTCTCTATCACACCTGGACTCCTTCCACCACACAGCTTCACAGGCTCTCTGTCTGGAATGGTCACCTTTACAGAGAGAAAAGTATAGGTCATTTAGCTCTTTAGTTGTTTATATAATACCCTTAAACTGCTCTGTTTGATAAATGCACATGTATAGTGTTTGAGGGATGTTTATTTTTTTTACCTGTAGCCAGTGATAGAGACAGTTTGGGCCTTGCTCAGTGTCCATGCTCTCGATGTGGAAGTTGTCAGTGAAGTTAAGAGAGACAACAAAGCCACGTTCTACTGAAATGATGTACTGACAAGACACAGCATGGAGGGGGGGCTTAGGGTATCCTGGACTGAAAAGATGTCCCTCTGGCTCGTCAAATATACCACCACCACAGGATACTGGACATTTGGAAAAAGGAAGAAATTATTTGGTTTCACCCATTAATAAAGATTCAGTATTAATCCTCTCAATTCTGTCAGCTTAAGGACAGGGCAGCGGAGAGTCATTAACTATCTTCAGGAGTTGTTGGAGACCAAAAAAAAAAAAAAGTAAATCTTGCACTTGGATCCATCAAGTGGTCAGAAACATGAGTCTAATTAAGGCTATCTGTATCAGATTTTAATAAACTAGTGTTTGGTAGCAAGTTTACAATCTCAAGCAAAAAGGTGACAGTATTTTAAAGGTCACATATTTTATAGAATAAACTTTACCATGTCTTTCTAATAATATCATATGTCCCTAGTCTGTCTACAAACTATGGTGCAAGAAAGCAAGAGCCTCCCAAGCCCTTCCAGAGGGGTGTGTTTGAACACAGCTCAGTTGCATTTAAAGCTACAGACACATAAACAGCCTGTTCTGAGCATGGCTGAAAGAGAGAGATTTATAGGGATGATAAAATACAGGACCAGAGAAACTTTACAGACATGTTTTAGGGAGCGCGGAGACTTATTTAAACTTGTTGAGAAGGAGGATAGTATGTGACCTTTAACGTTGTTTTAGCCCCCACTGGTTTCCATTGGTATAAGGTCAGTTAATGCAGGTCAGCAGGGACTCTATTTCTGATTTGTAAGGTTCTTTTATTTTGTGCTCTTATACAATGATAGAAGAGCTGTGGATTCAACCTGTCATTTTGAAAGATACACTTTGTAGTGCTGTTGAATTATATTGCACTACACACAGAAAGGAATTTCTGTTATGAAACTACAAAACAGAAATACCTCTCTGTATTTTACAATACTGTCCTACGGCTCTACAAAATTATTATGAAGTACAAATGAAACACAGTTTATTATCTTGGTGGTAGGATCCTGGTTCAAATCCCTGTTGGACAGGACCTATCTGTGCATGCGTGGGTTCCCTCTTGGTACTCCAGCTCCCTCCACCAGTCCAAAGACATTAGGTTAATAGGTTCAATTGCCCGCAGGTGTGAATGTGAGTGTGGCTTGTCTGTGTCTCTACTGTATGTCAGCCCTGTGATTGACTGGCAGACAGTCTAGGGTGTACCCCGCCTCTCACCCAATAACAGTGACCCAACTGACTCTGGATTGGACTGTAAGCTTTAGCTATGGCGTACGTGTAAAACGAGGTGAGTTAAAGTAATTTGAAATTGTGTCCCATGAGTTTGTATTAGCACACCTCTTGCTTGCTATACCCGGGTGGTTGTCATACTTAAATACCAGAGGGTGTGTATCGGCCCAATACTCACACATGCAGGAGCGTTGGTCTGAACGAAGCTCGTAGCCATGGTGACAGGAGCAGAGGTACGAGCCGAGGGTGTTAAGGCAGATCTGAGAACAGAGTGGACCGGAGCCGTCTGCAGGTTCAGGTGCAGAGCACTCGTCTATGTCTGATAATAAGCAGGACAGTAAGTCAGTGGAAGAGAGTGAAGCAGTGAAGTGAAAAGGAAGCAGACAGAAGGTGGATGAAGTTACCTATAGCCTGGTACTGAGCAGAGAAGCCCAGGTTCTGGTGCCGCTCTGGGTTACTGTTGTCTGACTGAAAAATGAGGGTGAGTTTGTTGCCTGGAGACAAGATGGGCTGGTTGCCAGGGTGCTGCACATCAGCAGAATTCTCATGGCCACAAAACTTCCCCAAAACCTTTTCACCATAAAGGACCTGAAGAATGAGACAAGGGGTGAAATATTTCTCATCGGGAGACAGACCTGCAGGCTTGTCTGAATGCATTTACAGAACACAGTATTAATGAACTTATTTATTGTAAAAAATATAGACAAGGAACAGTATAGAGCAAGCACTTATCAGCAACATTTTATATTGCAGTTTTTCAATCAATTATTCCAGCCAATTTAAGCCTAAACTCCACTCAAAAAAATGCAAATCTTTTAGGATAATTTTTGGGCATCTATTGATTGGACAGCTGAAGAGATGAAGTGGAAGACAGGAAATGTTGGGAGGAGAGAGTGGGGTAGACATGCATCAGAGGGCCGAGGCCAGGAGTCGCTGCCAATGTGTTAAGGACTTTGTCCTCTGTACCAGTGCCCTCTATTATAAGGTTCTGCTGTATATGAGAAGCTTGTTATTGTTAATAATTACTGATTATTGGGACCCAGGTCCCAAAAAAGTGTTTAAACAACAAAAAAGACTAAGTCTTGGAGGGGAACCCTTATGTGGGCCACTAGTGACTAAGCAAGAAAAAAAACTTTGTACGGCAAGGAGAAAAGCTGAATTATATGCAATACCCATGTTGCATTAAGATATTGGGATAAAGTCACCAAATATTCAAGCCTTGGTTAAACTATCAAATTGGCACTTAAGCCATGCTTAGTTTAGAACATTGAAGAGATCAAAAAGCTCGAGCAACACGAAGACAGAGCTTTTGACCTCTTCAAGCCTTTCAATCTCTCCACCAAATTACAACAAAAACACTGGTCTGTTATTTTTGAGATGATATGAGGCTCTGACTGTTAGGGCATCACAATGGCATTCTGCAGAAGCTTCAATGTCCAGGTGTGTGAAGGTGAGTCTGATCCGGTAACCCTCTGCCACACTGAGGTCCCACTGCTCCAGCATGTTAGGAGGGTAAGGCTGGGGGTACTGGGGGGACCGGACCTCCCCGTGCATTGGAGGGTCTGGTTCAGGCAGCCGCCAGCACTCACTCATTGACAAAAACAGAAACCTGGAAACAGAGAGTTCGATCTGTTTATCAGCTTGTGATCATCTGAGCTCCTGGTCCAAAGTTGATGCAAACAGAGGAAGAACAAACACAGAGACACAACCAGCACATTCAATGCCAACCATATAATATTGTGCGATTTTTATGTGGCAAATAAAGAGATGAAGCACTCATTCAACCTTAAACACTGATTAGCTGCCATGAGATATTGGTTTTACAGAAAATAATACAACAATAACAATGCTTGCACACAAAAATTTTATAAAATTTTGGAATCAAACTAGAAATTCAGGCCAAAAACTATGTACGTATGACTTTAAAATATTGTTTCAATTCCATCTAAACTTACCAGATGATGCTTGTCTTCAACCCCATCTCGGCATTAAATATCGAGTCCTTTAGTGAACTGATATGCAGAGCAGCAAATGACCCGCTGTCAAGTGAAACTTTAATGTCACAAAGTCTGTATTTCAAGAGTGTAGCAACTCAGCGTGTAAATGCCGGGAATAAGGCTTGTTTGTCTTGGCAAAATCAACCGAACTCTTGCTGAGTTTCAATTTGAGAGAAAGTAGAAATGTCAATGCTGGAAACAATTCCTTTCAGGTAGAGAATGAAGACAGCTTTTGGATGACACCGCCAATGATAAACAACTCATACATTTTATAATCACATCATTATCTCAATAAATGGATTTTGTTTTGAACAGCTCTCAGGCTTTTTGCCCATATTGAAAACAAATGCACAATTCTATCTCTACCACAAGAGGGAGCTATTGGATTTTTCAGCATACTCAAACACGAGAGCATTCGCAAGAACTTTTAGTGATACATTTGTGTATTACAAAACAGGGTGAAGCAGCTGATAAAGGGTTATAAAGGAGTAATTTAGGCAATGTTTAACCATGCCACTTTGATACCATGATGAACTCAAAATATATGCCCTTCCCCCTTGTTAACCAACAGTTCAAAAACAAAGAACCCCTAACACGTGATAATTAATCCTGCAAAATTACAAAATCTAATGTTAATACTAGAGATTACAGGATGAAAAACAAGATGTTATAAATCATTTGATACATTACTGACAGAACCAAATGGTAGTTTTATCCAAATACTGCAGCCACACAGGAGGAAGTGACATTACAGCTGTTTAAGGCAGAAAACAAACAAAACTGTATTTACTTTAAGATGGATATAGAACGTGTAGGAACACTGTGTTTGATTAAGTGCTTAATCAGTTTAACACTCTGCACCAAAAATCATTACAATAATTCCTTTTTTAATTCTTTTGCTAAATTGCTATCCAAATCATTAGTGGAAAAGGGGCCTATATACAGTATATATATATATAAATATATATATAGTTATTTATTTATTTTGAAAATATTGCACTTCTGATCTCTGCACTGCCATACACTGCAAGATTTCACTGGACTTTAAATGTATTTCCTTACATGCACTCTGTGAGTAGATTATACACTGTAAGAGTTCTTCTCATTGTCGAGTACAAAGCTCCTACACCTTTTGTACATTTTGTGTTTTTTATATTGTAATTGCTTCTTATAGCCTATTCTATTATTGAAGTTGTTGCTAGTTCTGCTTTATTTCCTTGTTAATTGTTTAGCACCAATACACCAAGATAAATTCCATTTATGTGTAAATGTACTTGGCAATGAAACCCGATTCTTATTCTGATATCTTCCAGCCCTAGTAGCCATAACGTGCTTAAGACACATAAATTGGTCTACACAGAGGACGTGCAACTCCAGGAAATGTGTCCATATAAGGTGCTGCAAGTCTAAACTATTATAGAAATTAATGAGAATGTCGTATTTACACTGTGAAATAAATATTCTGGTGTTTGAGGCCCTAAAGGTGTGCTCTTATGTCTGTTTAAATTGTTGCTTAATAGGCAGTAATACAGTATATATTTAGTTGGTTAAAACAAACATTCTCTGATGTTGATTTGCAAATTTTCTTTATTACAAAGTGAAGTATGAAGTCATTTTGTGATCACAGCACAATGTTATGGATGTTAGCACATTTGATTACAAGATTATTGTTGTTTTCCTGAACATTTTATTTCAGAGATTTGAATCCAACTTGAAATGCATTACACAATTTAAAGGTCACATATGATACTCCTTTTCAACGAGTTTAAATGAGTCTCAGAGCTGCCCAAAACATGCCTGTGAAGTTTCTTGTTAAAAGGAAGGGGGGGGGGGGGGGGGGGTTTGTTGACAGACTAGGAACACATATAAGTGTTAGAAAAACAAGTTCCATTTGCATAATATGTGACCTTTAAGTATTTAGTTGTGGATTTCCCCCTTATATTTCTTCATTGATAGATGTTTCTACTGCATCTATGGTCGTTTTAATCCAGTCCACATAATTTTCCACCTTGGTATAGTAACCCTTGTACTGCCTGTCCCGACATGGGGGTCCCCAGGACACAATGCCGGTCAAATAATACGGCCCCTCTTCACTCAACACAGGCAGAACAAAGGGACCTCCACTGTCTTTCTGGCAGCTGTCCTTTCCTGTTGCTCCGGCACAGAACATGTTGTTGGTGAAAACGGTGCGTTTTTTGCTTTTTGTGTAAGGTGTATCCTGACACTGTGCGAGGGAGTAGACCCCGATATCGACATATTTTAATGTGCCGGACTGATGGAAACCTTGCGGCCCTTCTGTCATCCCCCAGCCTGATACTGTGCCCTGTTCATTGTCCAACAAACCTCTGTTTCCTTCTGGAAGACATATAGGAAGGATGTTTGGGCCTAAAGTTACCCTGGAAGCCAATCTGATGAGAGCAATATCATTGTCAAAATTGGTGCGATCTCTGACGCCTGTGATGTAGCGGGGATGAATAATGATACGCTCTATGCCCATCTCAGCTACATTTGAGAACCTGTTTGTCATTGCCTCTCTATGAACCAGTCCCCCAAACACGCGCAGTGCGCTCTCCTGCACATCCTCCACTACATGAGCAGCAGTCACAGCCCAGCGGTCATTTATCAGTGACGCTCCTCCTCTTTTTGGTTCTTTTATTAAAAGATGCCATGGTATTTCTCCCAGGTTTGCGTCCTGACCACCCAAGATCCGGCCCGCACTGGCAGTATGTTTTTCAGGCGTCCCGCAAACTGAAATACACAAAAAGGAAATGATAGATTCATGTCGAATGGGAAAAACTCCAAAGGACTGAGAGGTAATATGAGAGTTTATAAAGAGCTCTACCTTCAACACATTTTGGCATCTCCATCTTGCCTCCACTAGATACCCATTCACCATTAGCACTACAAGTGTATGTTTCTGAAAGATCAGAGAGAGAACATACGTGAATAAAACTCACAGAGCAAAACTAAATCTTTCAAGGTTAATTTAAGCTTCTTATAGTCACCATCTCCTTCCAGTTTGTAATACTTGGAGCTGCAGTTGAACGTGATCTGGGCGTTATACTCAGTTTCTGTGATATCTGAGCCCACCAACTGAAGGATGCCATCGTCTGGGATACTCGGAAGACTACAATCCACAGCTGAGAGAATTTATGAAGAAATAATGTGAAAAAAAACAGAACAAACATGAAGTCTTAAAAAAAAAAAAAAAAAAAAACAGAAGTTAGAATTCAGACTCACGTTCACAGTTGTAATCGGGAGTCCATACGCCCGTGTTCTGACATGTAGTCTCGTACTCTGTTGACAGGGCCCGAGTCCCTAGCTACTTGGAGAAATGAGAATGTACTTAGCATGACAATCACTAATAAACATATATAAAGTGCTTTGAAAAGAAAAAGATTTTCAGTAGACTCACAGTGTTTACAACATAGCCGAGATCACAAGTGACTGTCACAGTTTGACCCTGAGGATATTGTGTTTGTTGAGGAGACGTAGTAGAGTGTGGTGTCACCTCTGACAGACAGACCTTGTCTAACATGAATTTATTAGAAACAAAGGATTGTTGATTAGTTTTAATCAAAATTCATCACAAGTATTATTTTCCTGTTGTATTATAACAGGTAAGTACCTCTGGTTTGAAAGTGGAGAGAGAAGCCTTTGTTGGTGCCAAAACTATCAGAGGTGAAGTGGATTTGGACATGACTGGCGTGAGTAAGGAGGGGAGATGGGGGAGGTGTTTCTCCGCAGAAAGGCCCCAGAGTCCGAGAGGGAGTCTCAACCTGCAAACAGAACAACATGGACATATATATTTCTACACTCCTTATGTGGCAAAATGTGTGTAATTGCTCACATAGATCCATTTTGATTTGGGGTTTTAAAAGTTTCTAACCTTTAAGGAGCAAATCCTATAACACAAAGACGGAGAAAACCTTCCAAGCAACTCAATAAAAAGCTGATTTTCAGGGTTGGATAAAGGGAAAATCACAGGTTTCTGAAAATATCTTGGAAATTGGTGGAATGAATAATTTAGAAAATGGAAGGCAGAGCTGAAAATCTGACCCTGGAGACCCTGATCAAGTAGGTCAAAATATGTAGCACAGAAAGGCTTTAAAGGGCCTTATCTGGATGTTTACCGACCAACTCCAGGGTTTCAACACTTGAGTCATAACTTCCTCTTTTTTCCCCGGTCAATGGAGTTCACAGTTTTAGCGAGACATACTTCCATGTGGTATTTACAGCTTCTGAATCATCACCTACCCTCACTGTGTCTATGCATTGACCGTCAGAGTTCTGCTCCACGTCGAAGCCATCGGAGAAATGAAGCTCCAGCTGCAGGTGTTTCTCCACAGACAGGGTGTACCGACAGTTGGAGTTCTCTGCATATGAAGCCGGCCAGGAGGGGCTGGAGACGTCCCCTGTTTTCAGCCCAGACAGATCCTTAGAACAGCTCACTGTGTGGAAGAGAGGGGTTTATTACTGTGATCAGTTTAATCAATAAATTCACAAGTAATACACAATCAGTTGAAATGTCCCCTCTCTTCCTTCCTTCGTCCTCCCCCAACATTTTTTACTTCCTCTTCTTTCCCATTTTCACTTCATGTTTCAGTTGTGCTGCAGCTTCCGTGATTTGTCTTCCTCTAACTATGGACTGTGAACTCACCACCCTTAACATTGTATAACAATCCTAAATCAGTGAGCTTCTTGTACCAGTGCAAGTGTGCTTGTCCTTGTCCAGGTGGTAGCCATGGCGGCAGGAGCAGAGGTATCCTCCGATGAAGTTGTGACAGAACTGGGTGCAGCCGTTGTCTGGGTCATCCTCACATTCGTCAAAGTCTAAGGGACATTAATTAAGATCAGATGTAGAAAAGCATGGCACAGAAAACACATATGGGAATTATATGCTGCTCATGCTTTTTAGTGGGTTTTGGGTTTCTTAAAGCAGGTCATGAGTTAGATGAGCAGGAGATATTTAAAGAGACCATCCAGATCTGAAACTGGGCCAAAAAAGTCTTCAGACTTCTTTACGTAGTCATCATTTTGCCTTTAAGAGCCCCAGTATTGAGTTGATTTTTTTTCTTGATTATTTTAACGTCATAATTGGGTTTTTTTCTCGATGATTCTCTAATTTAAAGTTGCCTTTCTTTAACATCCAGATATCCTCATTCATCAACATACCAACTTCAGGCAATAAGCACCCGTCTTATCACATGGAATAGTTTGAGATTTTGGGAAATATATGTATTCACTTTCTTGTAATGAAAATATTGACCCTTTAGATTAGCTTAGCATGAAGGAAACAGGGAAACAGCTAACAACATAGGCCTATATACCCACCGGCTCCTCTTCGCTCACCAGATAAAATCTTATATTTCTATTTGACCATTCAGCATTTGAGTAAGCCTGATTTTTTTGCGTAGAGGGGAGAGGCAACAGTTCTACCCTCATAAGTCGTTGTTATTTGCTAACCTAACCATATTCTGGCTGAAACTTCACTTTTAATGGACAAACATGATAGAAGTATCAATCTTATGGTCTTATTTAAACTTGGTAGCAACTCCGCACATTTTTACAAAACATTGAATCATTTCTTAACATGATTCTACCGTTATAATGTGACCTGTTTTTTGGTGTGGGTCAGCAATGTTTTTTTTAACCTTTTTCCTGCTTTAAATGGCTTCATGTTGGGCAATACAGGATTGATTGTATTAAGGCATGAGACACCTAAGCCTTCTCAAATCCTCGCTAAAATTAACAAACAAAAACAATAGTAAAGAACTCAATGCTAAAAAAAACTCAGAATGTGTGTGCTCTATTTGATTCATTTTGGCATTGCTTCACAATCACTCAAGACTTTGACGCATGAAAAAAAAAACAGACTCATCGTAAACTAATTTAAAGTGGACTCAGTTTTTTTTTTTTCATTTATGACAAAAAGAAACAAATCCCACTGATTTGTAGTTAGCTTGAACAGCTGCAGTCTTTGTGAGATGTTGTCTTAAAATATCAAGGACCCATCAGTTTGGCTCCAATGTTTTCACAAAGTTGGAATACATGGAGGTACTAACTGAGCTCATGTAGGGCAATTGGAAAAAATAAAATTAGGAAAAAACAGAATGGACTTTGGGGGGATAGGTTTAACTCTAGTATTTTAATTGTAATTTATTTATTTATTTATTTTTCTGTAGGGCTCACCTTGATCGGAATAAAAGCCTCTGAAGCCGGTGTGCCTCTTTGTGTTAGAGTAGTCCGAGTGGAAAGACAGAGAGAGACAACCACCAGGGGAGGAGAGCAGTGAGGGATTGACAGTCGACTGAAGCTCCTCCAAATCCTTTTTGCCACACAGTACAGAAATAAGATTTCCATTGGAAAAGACCTGGAAATAAAAAAAGAAAATCACAACAATATGGTTTGATAACTGGTACTGGCATAAGTTAAAAAACGCTGACTGTGTTGAAACATTTGCTGTTCGTCTTGACCTCTGACCTTCACAGCGTCGTTTTCACAGTCCCGGCTGTCCTCCAGGTCCAGGTGGATGAACCTGATGGAGATGGTGTGACCTTTGGGGGCACACCTGCTCCAGTTCAGACTAGCATGGGGCAGATACCCACTGGGATACCCTGGAGACTCCACCCATCCCAGCAGGGTCGAGTGGACAGAGCGTGAGAGCAGAATGAGCAGGAGACTGAGGGGAAATGTGGAACACAGAAAAATAAAAGAATAAAGAAGGCAACATTGAAAGGGAAAGGAGGAGTGTAGAATGCAATGGCCACAATTTAGCTTTTACTCATATATGCCACTTCCAGAACTGACTGTTACAGGCCTATAAAAACAATATCACGAGCCAGGTACGTTTTACTGAATAGATATGAACGCTTGTAATTTAATTAAAGGCATCATGATGCAGGGTGGCAACAACAGCACCAAGTACAAAACTGAGTACAGCAACCCCTCCCCCTTCTTATGGAATATTGTTTTAGTTTGTGATCCAGAGATAACCCAGCTATACACTTATAAGAGCCAAAGTCGGCAGAAAGTCCAAATAAATACAAATATATCACAGAAAACTCTCCCTATAATCCATTACAGTAATTTCTTCTTACAACCAGCCTTCCTGTCTATAGAAGCAGCTGTAGTGATGAGATAATATTAAAACGCATTAAATCCAAACCCACCTTATTCGTAACATCATGTTCCGATCAAATCTCTTCACAAATAAACCATATCCACCCTTCCCCTTTTTAATTACTTTCTTTTCCTCCTTCCTCCTCTCTCCCTCACACATTTTATGCAAACGCTGGCATTTTATAGAGCTGTTTGATTACAGGACAAAAGTGCAACTAGGAGGCCAAAAACTTTCCAGATGAGCTGTAGTACAAAATCACTTTGCAGGTTTAGCTCCATATGCTCCCTGCACTGTGCCACCGGGCCAAAGGTTCAGTGAAAACAATTGAGATGGAGAGACAGGAAAGGGCGTAGAGGGGAGAGGAAATGTCTTATTGTGCTGCAAAAAAAAAAACCTTTGGGTCTGAAGAAGTACGGAAATGCACATGTTGGTTACCTTGCAGTGAAAGGGTTAGCACAGGAAGGAAACAAGGAGAGAGAGAGACGGAGAGAGAGCGACAGAGAGAGAGAGAAAAAGAGACACAGACAGAGACGGAGAGAGACAGAAACAGAGACAGAAACAGAGACAGAGACAGAGACAGAGAGAGAGTGACGGAGCAGATAAGGCCACTGGGGTTTTCCACTGTGTAGGATTAGAAAGCTTTAGAAGTAAGTAAGGCTTTAGTCACAGACAGATCAGCCAGAAAGAGAGTCAAGGTAGAAGAGCGTAAGGTTGACACAAAGAGAGGAAAGGAAACGAGATTGTATCTCGAGTGATGCTCTGTCAGCTTAGATCGTGAACAGGTTTCATTTGAAAGGTTAGGAGCAGGTTTAAAAGAAAGAGAGTTTTCATAGTCTTGATTTGAGACATTTTTCAAACATTTGGAGGATTCACTGAATGGGCCACAAAGATGAACTGTACAAGAGAGGATAAATACCTCAAAGATGAGAGATGCTGCGATAAATGCCCTGCAGGTCAGTTGACTTCACGTTTCATGTGATTTGCTGTGATAACAAACTTCTTCCGTAGGACTGTGGGGACCTACTGTGTACCTATTTTTAAGAAACATTTACCTCACTTTTTGCTCTATAGCTAAGCATAGCATCTGATTCTTACACATTTCTGCCTTCTGTCTTTTTTAGGATCTTATGTTAGAGCAGAATGTGACAACACAAAGAAGACCGAGTGTGGCGAGTGTGGACGTGGGTTCTTCACGGCCACCAAAAATTACATGTTCAAATGTCTAGCCTGTAGGAACTGCAGTCTTGGTGAGTCACAGACAGTACTGTATACACACACGTAGGCCTACTTGCCAAACACGCACATACTTCAGGTCAGCAAATGCAGCCCCCCCCCCCCCCCCAATTTTTTTTTTTTTTTTTTAAAGAGTAGAGACACATTTTGCAACAGTTCTACTGTAAATCTTTCTCTATTTTTTTAACCCCTGACCTGCTGCTCTGCTAGGGAATTGCCAATATAGATATCTCTAATATATTCATTTGTTGATGCAACCAACACATAGCCTACTTCAGTATTCAAGTATGTCCCTCAACAAACATTTTACGGCTCCATTTAAGTAAGGGGACAAGTTTATGGATAGAAAATATGATTTAGACAGTCATCACAAACATCACCAGCTCTAGCCTCTTGTATTTTACTTGAGATTCAACCTCAGTGTTTATGAGGTGATGCAATTGTTTTGTATTGTCAGTAGTACTTACCAACGCAACCAGCTTAAATTAATATTTTCTGTGTTATTACCACTAACATCAATGTTCACTGGTAGCAAACCCAAATTCCTCCCATTGGACACTGATTGGTGTGTGAATGTGTGAATGTGATATTTAGTGTAAAAGCACTTTTTAATTGGTCGAAAAATTAGGAAACGCCACTGAGTGCAGGATCAGTCATCAGACATTTGACATGTTGTACAGGAAGAGAAGATTTAGTTTAAATACTCCAATAATGCTTTATTGAAATATATGGCAGTAAAACCAACATTGAACACAAGAGCGCTGGATTTTAACTGGGAAAATGTGTTTTTCATTTCATGGGGACTTTTTAAGTGACGATTAAGTGAATCTTACTCAGTCAGTTTTACATTTTCAAAACTATCGAGAAATAATTGAACTGAATGCTCAATTTGAGTTCCGTTAACTACTATTGAAAGGAAACATAAAACAGATCTGTAATAAGAGCAAGAGAGACTTCTGTTTGAATGGGTTAACATGATACAAGCTGTATTTGTCTTTGACTCTTTCAGAGAAGAACCGGAGGAAGGTAAAGGACTGTGATGCTCATGAGGACACAGTGTGTGAGTGTGAGACTGGTTTCTTCTGTAAAAATGATCAGTGTGACCACTGCCAGAAAGTTAAGACCTGCGGTCTGGGCCAAGGTGTCAAAGCTAAAGGTAAGCTTTTACTCCACCAAGCGTTCACATATTGACAAAATACTGCTAACGTGGTATCTGAAAATATGTTTTGTGCCTCCTTGTAGCCACTCGCACAAATGACACTATGTGTGCAGACTGTGAAAAAGGGACCTTCAGCAACGTAACAGATTTCCACTCAGCCTGTCAAACACACACCAGGTCAGACTGCTTCTCCTCTAGTGTTGTTTTGTATTCATAATTCTAGTCCTCACTTTCTGATGAATATCCTGCATTTTGTTTTTTTTTTAAATCCCACATTTAAACATTTCCTGTTTTTTTTTACATGAAGTTATATAGGAGCTTTTATATTTGTGTGATTAGTGAAACTTTGTATTCAATTTTCATGACAGCAAATCAGGAGTTAAAAACAGCAAGCGAACTTACGTAATATACCAGTTGGCCATAAATAAGTTCCACTGAATAAGGTGCGAAATTTACCTACCTAAAGCTCAGTGACTAGTCATTACACAGCGGGAATTACGTTTCAGTTCAATGATCATGTGAGATCCTCTTTCTACAAACTTTACCTCCCACATCACACTTTCGGTGATTATTTCATCCACAGTGTAGGAACTATTTTAAGAGCTTCAAGCTTTTAATGAATCCAAAATGCAGCAGCTAAATACCTGCCCAAATAAAAACAACTATTTATATTGATTTCAAATTTCTAAAGTATATCCTGTACAGTACATGGATTTTTATTGTCCGTCCTTGTTGTCAGGTGTGAGGACTTGGGAAGAGTATTGAAAACTCTAGGAACCCCGAAAGCTGATGCCATCTGTGGTAACTTCATATCTGGTAAGTCTTGATCTTTTTCTTTGGGCTTTTGTTTCAAACTCATTCAATCTTCTGAGATATTATCTTTAGAAGAAACCAATCACTTGAGCAATCAATGTAGCGGATCGTCTTATCCTGAATGACTCAATGAGTGAATGATGATCTGCAGCTTGTGTTTGTCATATGACGGGTTATTCAGAGAGGAAGTACAGGGAGTGCAGATAGGAAATCAAGAGGAGATAGTGGTTGGTTTGGTCGTTGTGACAGGCTGAAACAGTTAATATTACCTTTAGAGAATAAATATTAAAGCTGCAATAATTGACAACGAATCAACAGTGTAAACATTGTGAGAATGAAAAAGGGTCTATTGTAGATCTGCCTGGGCAAAACTCGACTATTTGATTTACTCTCCCTGCTCTCATAGTGGCTATTTCAGCTAAACTATTAGCTCTGCATGTCAATATAAGCCTACCTTTCTATTATTTTTTATTTTAAAGTAAGTTTTTTTGATGCTTTAGCTTTAGTATAATGACACCATGTTCCATAAGCCTCGTTTTCACTATGTAGTAACTTTGTTTGCTTCTGGGAAAGGGAAGGCTCAATTTAAGGCCCAAGGAAAGTGGGCCTTAAGGAAGTATATGCTAATAATGCTAATATGCTAATACCAGCATGTTTAAAAAAGCTCTGACACTGCCAGTGCTGAGTTTACCATGTTTAGGGTAGCAACTGAACTTAACTAGATTTCAGTCAAAACGTTTTAAAGTAAGTCCTCACTTTCTGATGAATATCCTGCATTTTTTTTTTTAAATCCCACATTTAAACATTTCCTGTTTTTTTTTTACATGATATTGAAGTTATATAGGAGCTTTTATATTTGTGTGATTAGTGAAACTTTGTATTCAATTTTCATGACAGCAAATCAGGAGTTAAAAACAGCAAGCGAGCTTACACAATATAACAGTTGTCCTAAATATTCAAGTTCCACTGAATAAGGTGCGAAATTTACCTTTGACAAATTTTGATCTGTTAACCAAACTCTCAGTCGTTCATAGGAAAACGTTATCTGAACCAAAGCTGCTGAAGACTGTGACACTTTATTATAACCCTGTTTATTTAGTATGATCATCCAGCTGTATACCTTTTAATCCACCTTATTATTTATGACGGTCTGTTTAAAGAGTACCAGGATATAATTTGTGAATGTAACTGTACTTTCATTAAAATTGTAACTGTAATTGAAACCTTCCTATAGATCATTTGTACATGTCATATTAGTAAATAATGCCTTCTAGTGAACAGCTATGACACAGGGTTATGGAGCATAATGTTTATTTAAATAATTATATTCAGGATCTTCTCTAGAGGAGTTACACTGTTGACAAATGCATAAATAAACCCTTAAAATAGATACAAATGATTTTTAAAAGAGTGTTTAGACTCCACTTATTCAAAGTCACAAAGCTCTTTATACATGTTGAATGTAGCTATTTGGTATCATAAGCACTTCTCTGACAGATAACAACATTAAATAGAAATTGAATGAAAGTTAATTCATAAAAGATGCTATAAGTGTGTTTATAGTCAGTGATTTCAGTCTTTTTCCCCCCACTTGATTTCCCAGAAGATACTTGTGTGAAATCGTAATTACAATGTATTTGGGTTCCTCTGAAAACCCCCTCTGTCTGTGTTTCTCAGATTGTCGCTGGATCATTCCTGCAGGCCTGTGGTCAGGACTTGTGTTGACGGTACTCGTCCTGTTTGGTCTCATCTGCTGGAGGTCAAAACGCAAGTCATGCAGATCAGGTGAGAGATACGTGCATCATCGGTGTGTTTCATCATTGTTTTTCACACTTGTGATGTCATACTGACAATCAGAGTTTTAAAAAAAAGTCTTCCTGAGAGGCTACAATGCGACGTACAGAAATGCCTACTCAATGGTAACTACGCATGTCATTGGCCACATCTGAGGCACAAAGCTTGGAAGTCATACAGTTTAAGGTCACAGCTTTTCTCTGTCAGTCATTCCCTCCCACTGTTTCCGTTACAGTGACAAATATCTTCTTCCTTTTTTTAATCCTGATCTTAAACAGAACTCACTTCCGTAATTTCTGCAGTTTTCTGTTGGGTTTCTTTTGGCCTAATGTGGATTATTTAAGAGTTAGTATAACCCAGACAGTTTAAATAAGAAGCTGTGTGACATGGTGCTCAATAAGCTCAATGACAGACTGAATGGGGGAAACCACATCCGGTACATATTCAGACTGATAGTCGTTTGGTTTGATGTGACGCACAATTCACAGGCAGATACTCATTCTGAGAAACAGGTCTTGTTTGCGGGACGTTGTCCCATAAATGATTTCTTTTGTCTGCCGTGTTTTATTTAACTGTTATTTACTATGTGTTTCCAGTGAACCTATGTGCCAATGCTGGAATTTACTCAAAAAATACAACTGGTGAGGATGTTTGGTTTTCTGATAGTAAGATGTATGCAAGGTGTTAGTTTTACAGGATTGCTGTGGTTTTACTGCAGCATATAGAGTCATTGTTCTTATTTCATCAGTCTGCATTTCATTCACTTCAGTATGTATTTATAAATTCAAAGAGTTAATGCCACTGAAATACTTTATCAGCGTCATACTTTCCGTTTTTGATCAGCTTCAAAGTTATTTATTTCCACAATCGCAACACATAAGAGATGAACATATGTTGTGGTTTGTGCAGCTAAAAGCAGCCGTGAATAAAACAGAGACACTTGTAAAATGACTCAGTAACTGCTGAGTTTTCTTAAAGAGATTACTTTTGGGTCTATCACTGTTTTCAGTAATGCACTCGTGAAAATGTATAGAACATTTCAGACAGGCTGCCCCTGAAATCTTTTGCTGTTACTTCTTACCACATGCACCTCACTTATGTGGAATACCTCGTCTCAAGTGGAGACAGCAGCAGGATACGTCATAAGCACAAACTCCAAAATCAAAATGTACATCAGACACATTTTTTTCAAACCCAGTATCACCATTATGGTTAGATATTATCGTGACATTTACTGCTCAAGTCATGTTTTTTCTGAGAACTCTCTTTTTAATTAGTTATTTGATGCTATAAAAAGTAGTGTACATGGTGCCATGAGTGACAGCTCTGTTGACGAATAGAGACGGCAGGAGAAAATGTAGCAAACATTTAGCAAACAGGAATCTGTTCTACTGTGGACTGTACCAAGAGATCTTTGCTGTTTTTATCCGATCCCTACTGCAAGGACTCTGGCCTCTGAAATTCACGAAATGTCAGCGCCCGTTCTAGGGGTATTTTGGCTTCATCTTTGTCAAATGGGATTAGGCTTAGACACGCTGTCCATTTGTATATTCACCTCATCAGCAAAATAAAGGATAAGAACATACTGGTGAACAGACAACACAATGACGCAATTTCATTACGTGCACAGAGATCACAGATAGCAAGATATAAATCATCAACCCATCAACCCTTTCCACATGCTCACAGTGAATGTTCCTGAATATGTCCTGCTTCTTAAATTTGCTCAGAAATAATTTGAGGTAAATATGGAGTAAAAAATGTAGTTGTCTGTGTTCATACATGCAGCTCACTCTGAAAATGCTGTGTATGTGTGAAAGCACTACATGTTTGTTCTAATTAGACACAACAAGGCCTTCACTGGACTGCTTGACCGGCCAGGTAACGATGCACTGAACATCTTGAGCCCTTTAAATTTGCAGCCATGGATATTTGCAATGAATCAAGTTAAACCAGATGAGTAAAGAAACACAGAATCTTTTAGGCCCCTGCAGGTCCACAGTCACAGGGCATTTTCCAGCTTTAACTGGTTGATTTGGCACTTCTACATCTCTATCTGTTCAAAGGTTGTAAAATATTAACAGGGTCACAGGGAACAAACTGAGGTCTGTTTTCATCACGAGGATTTCAATCCATTTCAATATTGCCATTAAAAACACATTAAAGACGGTGCCTATAATGGCTAATAAATAGCTGGAAGATACTGAGCAGTGAGCACTTTACTGCTGCATGGGTTGACTGATAAGATTACATTTTGTTCCACCTTCAAAAGTGAGACCATTGCTAAGTCAGTCAACACCAAATTAAAAAAAGTCATTTTGACAGCCATAGTAAGTCTAGAGGGGAGATGATACCAACAGGATCAATTATTGTAGACGCATCACTTTGTTGTTTTAATCCAGACTGAGCTAAAGTACATTTTAATTTAACGGATGTATCCACAGAGAAGTATGAAGATCTTCTCCTCACAACAAATTGGTTCAGCATATCCAAAAACAAATAGGACAACACCTAATGAGCTCATTTTTTAGAATGTATTGCCTCCTACAGGCCAATCAATATCATTACAGATGATGAATTACTAAGAAAACATGAAATCAAAGTTGTCAATCTGCAGAATGCTTGATGAATGAAACGTATTCCTCAAGCTCCTCATTGTGATAGTGATGTGAAATTATAATTTCTGACCCTCTCTGTGTTGTGTGTTTCATATACAGCCAGTCCTGGTGACCCTGTTACCTATATTGAAATGATTCCAGCAGATCCAGTCAGTCCTCTGAAGCTGCCTTTACCGTCCAATGAGCAGAACGGTCACTGCCCAGAGAGCTACATGGAAGAGGGCTGCAAGCTACCGCTTTTTACCACAGGTGAAAATCACTGAACTCTGCTGCATGCTAACAAACACAACATGTTTTTAAATTGCTGTTTGGATCTTCTTTTTTTCAGTAAAGAAATGAAAGAGAAAAATCAGCGACTTTTTGGTCCCCCTGAAATATTATTGTACCTGTATGGACAGTCTGAATACTGTACATCCACGTCTACTCATAGTCATCTCAGAAAGTCACTGACTTTTTTCTCACAGTTTCCGCTCCATGCATTTCTCTGCTCCAATACTTCAAGTTTTGAATGGATTCTGAGAGATGATAAAAGCTAAAAAAAAAAATATCCAGATAACGATTAAGGGTATAAACTTTATAAAAGAGTGGTTGAGGATGTATGTAGACTGATGTCTATCAGCTCCGCCTAAGAGCACTGAAGCTGGCCTGAGGTCAAACACTATATCAGATTTTTCTTTTAATTTATGCATTAAGTGTGATAAATGTATTCCTTCTGGGTCTGTATTAATTTAGTTAATGCTTCTGCCGCATCAGCTGGGTCTTAAATCAAGCCTCACTGAGAGAGAAGTAGGTTTAGTTACACATTCATTTAAAAGATAATCACACTGGGCATTGATTTTTATTCTCCTTCTTAGATGATAATGTGTGCACAGAAGACAGCGTGGACAGCAGCCTTCCTATAACTCCACTGAAGGCTTCGGTTTCCTTTGCTGAATCAAGCCAGGGCAATGGAAGTGCTGGATACTGCACGGCAAACTTGCTCAGGACCTACTCAGAGCCTCAGGAGGACGAGTGGTGTGGGACTGAGGGGTCATAACAGGACTCTGACAGAGCTCAGAGTCCATGAAAACTATTTTTTAATCTTTTAACTGGATTTATTTATCCTGGGTTGAAAAAAAAAAAAAAGAGTTTCTCTGAGATTAGAGATTTGAGTTTCTCTGTTTGAGGAGAGGTTACAGTGGTTGATTGTTTTACTGCCCCCTGCAGGATGTTAAAGAGAACTTTCTTAAAGCAGAGAAAAGTTCTTAAAAAAGGAGTTTATCAAGTGAAGGCAGGGATGTCTGCCATGTTTGGCTTCATGCCTTTTTATCTGTCTCATCTTATTCTTGACTTTTTTTTACTTTAAGCAAAACTCATGTACATTTATGAATGTCTGTGTAGCCGGATGTAGCGAATTCCTCTGGAGATTCAACGTTGAAAAAACTATTTAAAAAACTATATCACTTAACTACAGAGATCCTGAAGTTCAAAAATGGAAAAAAAAAACATGTGTGTACACAAGTTAATTAATCAATCATCATAATAATTCAATCATTTTTACTTTTTGGAACTTCAGGGTCTCCGTACTAAACCACCCGATTACACTGAGTAAATTAACAACCACACAGATAGACACACCTGTCTATTTTGAGTCAGTCCCACATTTAGCTGCTGACAATTTGTTCTTTCACATTATATTAACCCAACCCACAAATGGGCCAACATTTGCTAACAAACTGCATTTCTAAGCAGCTTTAAAAAAGTTTATTTTGAAAATAATAAACCTACATGTCTTGTTTTTGAAAAAATGTATGCAAGAGAAAAAAAGTTTTCCTTTGAGCTCGTAGGGTGAGAACAAAAAAAAGAGCACAACATCGTTCCACTTTGAGAAAAAAGAAACTGAACAGACTGTAAATGAGACAAAAGAAGGAAACTCTGAATGATCCTTTAATCTAAGCTATTTCTTTGTTATTATGTTTAAAGGATATTTTATTTAATTAATTTATCACAATAAACTAGTGCAATGTCTGCCATCAAATGTCTTATTTATTTTGTACTTGAAGTTTTGAGGGTGAAATACTTGTACTTAAATGGCTGTATATAAACTTAAAGGGATGCAGCAGTTATACCCACTCACATGCCACAAACATCTGAAACATGATGATGTGTTAATGACGCAGCAAAGACGCCCAACAGACTGAGGAATGATTTGTTTATAACATATTGGAGATAGATAGTGCAATATAAGGGAGTATGCTGGGAATGTTTACACAAGCCTCTGTAGTCTGGTCTCACTTAGCACCATCAGGCTGAAACAATTAACTATGTACAGAAATTCAGTCAAAATTATTGTTGATTATCAAAAAAAAAAAAAATATCTTGTACCAATTTCTCAAATGTATTCTATTACGAACACATTGAAGTCATTCACCAAAAGCCTCGTTCAGCTATTCACTCAGCCTTCTTGAAGACTTGCTTGGCAACGATGCCTTGAACTCTCATCTCCTGCAGAGAGGAAAGAGACCATCGAGGGGAGGAGGGGGGGGGGAAGAGTAGGAGAGGAAGGGGAGGGGGTGTTAATGAATCAATAAAACAGCCTGTCACATCAAATGAGAATTCAGTGAGTGATACACAAACCTGAGATTGTAGCCAAAACATAATCCCATTTCTCCCTCTCCTTTCTCCTCATCCTTTGACCTCATCATCCGTCTCCCCCACCCCCCTTTCCTTACTCCCCTCTCACTCACTCTTCATTAGCCTCTCTCTGCTTTTGTGCAACCTTTAAAAAAAAGAAGAAAAAAAAAAAAAAATCCACCACATTGGAGCCTGATCCTCGCTGGCATTTCTTTCCCAATACCCTCCTGAATGTGGACATCAACAACACACTGCTTTGTCCAGAGGGCCACAGGGGACTCAGAGAAATCCCAGAGAGCGTTTTAGTGGAACAATACTGATTGTTTCAAATCTTAATCAGCATTGACAAACTAATCTATAAGCTCTCGTACAACCCAAACGAGGAAAGAAAATCCTTTCCCTGGGTCCTAAGTTACAGCTACACTTCATTCTAAAAGACGTGCATTCAAAGTGTCTTTAGTTGTTTTTTTTCCCTTTAGGCTCCAGAAACCTTTAAATACAAAACGTTTCCCATACAGACAGCAACCAAATAAAGCAATAAAGAACTACCACTTGCCTGATTTTCATGATTTCCCTCAATTAGGATATCAATTTTAGCATCGTTTCCTTTTAGGTTTGCATTTTCCTTCTACCGTTTCCCCTACTTCCCCCTCCCCCCTCTGTCTGCTTTTTCCCTCCATCTTTTTCCCTCCATCCGTACACATCCTCACCAAATGCAGCTTGTTGCCCTCCAGCCAGTGAGTCCAGCCCCTTCCGTCTTTCTCTCCTCGCTGCACACAAACCAGGTTCGCACCGTCCCAGCTCACTGTCGTCTGCAGAAAAAGAAGAAAAGGCAGAGATGCGGGGGTCACTGTGTGCTATTAGTATGTAAAGTAGCTCTCAAGCTGGACCGCACAGTCTTTGTTCTGTGCAAAGGCTGCCCATTGGTTCACAACCTTTTTTTTCTTCATTGCTTGTTTTTGTGCCATTTTTGGTTTGGATACACTTTCAGGTTAACTGCTAATCTGCATTCTTGCACTTTTAGAGGTTTTGGTGTTCATTGCTTTCTCTTTCTCACAAACATAACTCATTGTTTGAAGTTGGGATGTAAGCAGCAGTGAGTCGACTTCAAACAAGAAAATCTAAGCAGCAGGAGGGTCCGCTTTCTTTACACAGTCCAGATTTTACCACACAAAGCAAACCCGTATAACAAGTGATGATACTTTATATTCCCTTTCATGAGAAGAGCCAAACTCTTGTCCCAACAAGCCAGTATGTGTATTCAGATATAAACGCACACCCACCTGACAGGTCCGGCCGTCCACTGGGCCCAGATCTTCAGTAAACTCTTTCCCGATGGTGAAATCCATGTTGAAGTTCTTAAAGGTGGTGAGGGTGCGGATGCTCATGGACCCTGTAGCCGGGTCGTGGGTGATCTCTTTAGTGGGCCTCAGCAGACACACAATCTTCCTCAGAGCAAAATTTATATCTAAAGACAAAAAAAAGACACAAAAACAACAAGAATTATAAAAACAAGCTCTGCTTTGTAGTTTCTTGATATAAAGGGTCTCCCACTGAGTGCGGACATTGAATATGTCCCCAGAGTGTGGGTGTGTGTGTTTGGGGTCATGTAAAGGACAAGGTGGTGATTACATTTACTTGAATGTGCAGCTGCAGAGGAGGAAGACCCACAGCATGACATCAGTGATTGAAGATGACTTTGAATTATTGCGTCAAAGCAAATAGATCAAAAATATATAGAAACAAACTTTATAGAAACAAATGGGAAGAAAAGCCTGAATGTCATATGAAAAGAAACGATGTCTTTGTACACCCAAAATATAGGCAACAAATTATGCATTTTCCATAAAGTTTGTCTCTTTGATCAAATTAGATTTTTTTTTCTTTTCAAGCATCTCGACAGAAGTAGCCTTCTTTTCACTGTGTGTGTGTGTGTGTGTGTGTGTGTGTGTGTGTGTGTGTGTGTGTGTGTGTAAGGTATTCAAACTTTATATGTTGTTTATAAGTTGGATCTTACCTAAAGCTTCCAGGTATGAGTCCATGTTCTCCTGCTCCATCATATGGTACGTGCCGGTGTAATTCGGTTTCGACATTTTTAGTCTATCAAAACTCCAAACGGGCTGAAATTTGAACTTTTTCTTCGAGTCCAGTCTGAATACCAGAGATCAGCCGCCGCCCGATTTGATATCAGTTCCACTTACGCAACTTCTTCAGACAATATGAAGATCTAAAGGAATGCGCCTTGAAATGTAGCTGTCTTTTTTGTCTTGACGGCGTTTGAGGCTCGCAGACCTTTGGCACTCTTCTTCTGTGGCGCAGACTCCACAAGAGGTTCGGGGAAGTGTTTGCAGTTAGCTGTGAGTCAGCCTTGCTCTGGGTTTTTCTGCAGGGGCACACGCAGGGGGAGGATCATGGCTCTGCCTCTGAAGATTTACTCACAGGGGACCAGTTGCAGAAGGGGCGGGGCTTCAGGGCACTAAAACATGTGGCGAGGTGGGGGCGGAAAATGTAGCAGACTAAATGAAAACATATTAGTGCGAACTAACAGCCCAGTGGGCCCATCTAAGTACTTGCTGCTTTTGCTTCAATAAAAGAAGCAAAAACTCCAGGAAAAGACAGACCTGTATTCTAATATATGTTAGAGCTCCTGTGATTCTACTATTAATGAAACAGAATGAAATTGATCTACAATTGGTCTTTTTTTGGTCCACCTGGGGAAGGCTTGATTTATTGATTTATTCTAGATAGGCTGTAGGTGTCATGATTTGGTCTTATGTAGTGTGTATTTTCAGTTTATGTTTCCTAGCTTAGTTTCTGGTGTTTTTATTTTGTATTTCCTATACCTGTGTTTCTTTGTCCTAGTGTGTATTCTTGGTAATGTTACGTTCTTGAGTTCTGTGTGTCTTTACTGTTTCATGATTTATTTTGTAGTTGTCCTCAGTGTTTCTTGTCTTGTATTCCTGTCTCTGTGTGTTTCCCTCCGTGTTGATTGCCCTCATTGTCTTCACTGATTGATCTTTATTTTAAATAAATCATTTTTGTTAGCTTCTGCACTTGGGTTCAGTTCCTTGTTTTTTTTTTTACCTGAACGTGACAGTAGGTAATACGCCTCGTGTGCAATGTGTAAGCACTGAGGTATAATGGTGGGGCAAAAGCCATTTTCCAACCGTCCATTCAAAGCGCGATATTAACGCTTCTGTGGCATCTCTCCCTCAGTTTGAATATCATTGAGGCGTAATGGGGGGGCCAAAGTGATCTTTCTTTGTACAGCTATCAGAGGTAGTAACAGAGGCGTACAGGGGCTAACAGACAGTGTCCATGGAGCCTGCCGGGGTGAGAACAGCGCTTCACCATATCTGCGTGTGGGTGTATGTGGAGTTTCAGCTGTTTCTCCAAACACTAGCTTCTATAATGCCGTGACGCAATGTGATGTAACACTGTAACACCGTAATAATGAATATAGAAACACATAATGACGGAAGAGCTTCGACACAGCGCTGTTGTGGTATTGCACTCTGAAAAGGCCTAAAGTCATTCCTCCTGCAAAGCGGGAACAGCGCCGTGTGTGTGTGCATGCCTAACTATTTGTGTATGTGGAGCTTCCACTGTGTGCTTACCTGCCATGCCTTTATGCGCTCCCTATCTGCATTCTGCAATGTCATAATGCAATACGAATTCACACTCTGGGACACCAATGTTATGTTGTTATGGATGCAATGTGTAAATACAAATTGGGCTTACTGTTGCGGAACTGCAATCTGTAAGTGGCTATGGTGATTGACTGCACGCTGCCCAAACAGCATGATAAAGATTCTGGAGTGATACTTTTCACTGTTACAGGAAAGAAGTATGTATTTTTTGTGGTTAAAATCACTGTCTATATGGGGCATTCTACCGAATTAGTTCAAAGTGCAGTCCCATTACAAAAAAAAGGTTTAACAAAACAATTAAGTATTCAGACATGTATATTTACTGAGATTATATTATGATCTATTTAAACCCAGGGCATTAAATGAGATAGTGATAAGCTAAATAAATAGAAAATCATCATTTATAGGGTACTTTCTATTGACCCCAATCCTGACCCCTACATTTCAATTTATGTAAATACCACTTAAAACATTTTTTAGATTTGTTTCAACTGTGTAATTTAAAAGATCTTTATGATTAAGTTTAAACAAAGGTTAAAAGACTTAGATTTATTGTGGGTTTAATTTTTAAATTAAAAAACTATGCTCAAAAAATCATGTCCCTTGTTTTCATGTCACTACCAAAACACATGAATTTTAGTGGCTTGGCTGAACCTAGACTTAAGCCACACCCCTGAATTTTTCACCAGGAAGTGACATTGCATCCCTGTCCCCCATGGCTGAATGATAAGCAGCTAAATCCCATAATTTTTAAATAAATATGTTCCAAAGTCTGAAAATCAGTGTGTAACTTTAAAAATTGTCACTACCGAACACACATTCTCTTCAATTATGTAAACCTTTTGGGGTTTTATGCAAATGATTATGTTTCTATGGGTGTACACCTCTTCAAAGATGTGTTTGCTAGCCATGTAATGTAATGAAATATGATAAAACACTACAAAGAAAATACTGGTCACTACCGAGACACTGGTTGTTTTTACAAAAATATATATATATTGAGTTATCAACTAAAATGTTATGATACTGATGGGTTAACTGTATGTTCCATCTCATAAATCATTAACTCTGAAATCAATCTGATCAGTGTTTTACATTTTAGAAAGAAAGATTGCACATAGATTTTGAAGAATTTTAAAATTTGAAATTAGAAATTAAAAAAAAAATCATATTTATTGATTTTATTGTGAAAACCTTCAATAGAAATTTGAAAAAATAATCTTTACATAAGGGAAGTAAACATAATACTAACAGGTTAACATAATATTGTTTTTTTTTAATACTATGTTTCGGTCGTGACAAATTTGTGGAGAGGAAAAACATTCCAAAACAGTCTAAAAATACAATATCAAATTTGACGATTCTTTTACTAGATATGTGTACTTCAGATGTGGAACAATATATATAGGGAAAAGAATTCGGGAATAAAACAAAATATTTCCAACCTGACTTTGAACCAATTCGGTAGAATGGCCCGTATATGTAAAGGACAATGTTAACAAAAAGAGAGGTACGTAAGTTCCTCACTGGAGCCTAAAGTGGAATTTTAATCATCTCAGTTTTTCTAAAAGTGCAAACATGCAGCATGGCCTACTTGAGATTTACAATATTGTTCAAGTTAATTTAAATATTAAAACAATCAGTGTATCACTTTGATTTTGCATCTTATAAAGGAGAAGATTTTTTTTTTACCTTTCATACTGTACTGGAGGTCAAGCAGCAAATTGTGATTTTGACTGATTATATAAAAATGATTTGGTTCTTCAGGCCTATATAGACTTAAAAGATTACGTTTAAAGTACATTCCTGAGTTCCTGTAGGGACAAGTGAATCCATCCCCTTTCTAACATTAACTCTGTTATCATTAAACTGTAGTCCAGCTGAACTAGAATCATGCTGCCTCTCAGAATGCTAAGCTATGAACACACTTAAGTTCAGCTGTTATGAAACAGTCTCAACGTAAGATGGATCCATTCAACCTGCAGTACAAATACTAGTTATTGGTCGTCAGTGCTGTAATCGGGTCTGATCCAGATGAAGAGATTTACTGAGAGCAAACAGAGGAGCCTTTGTTTACATTTTTCCCTAGGAAAGTTTGCCAGTGAGCTGCACGTTAGCAAGATAAAAAAGAAGCAGGTTTTTCTTCAGAGATTTTTTACACACACAGGTACCACAGGACAGGATCAGTAGAGACCTGTAGAATCTCACAAAGGTTGCTGTTTATGCTGATGTTTTCTTTATTAAATACATAGCCAGACAAAGTTGTGTATATCAGAATCAGAAATACATCATGCCTTCCTATTCTGTTTCATGAAAATACAACAAGATACAGAATTGAGGTTTGAGACTTCCGATAGAGGATTACATCATCTTAAAGTGAGAGAGAGAGAGCTGATAATTCAAAGAAGCTTCCATTCAAAATATCAAAGCTTTCTAAATGATGTTGGTTTACTCGCTCAACAACAAAAACAGACAATTAAAAAAACAAACAAGGATTTGCAACAAGGAAGGCTTTATTTTCAACAAATGCATCCAAGCATTCATGGGACATTTCAGAAGACATCACATTATCGTTTCTCTGATTTCACACCTTATTTGGGGGGTATTTTCCCACTCAAATAAAAGCCTCCACAGAACAGTGCCTGCATAAATATAAAACATGACGTACTTTGGTAAATCTGCTCAGTCTTCTATCTTTTCCTCACTGAGCCACTTTTCTTGTCTGACTTTTGCTTCTTCACATCCTTCTTTCCTTTGGACAGATTCTCGTAAACGTCCTCTGTGTTTCTGGAAATAGAAAAAGCTGATTAGTGCTTTCATCGGTCCTGTATTTATTAATAAAGCGGTCACCATTCATTAGACACAGCTTAGTTAGAAGTGATTCTCAGACACTGGAGAGGTTAATTAACGAGCCATCTGCATGAGAACAGTTTTAAACAGAGCAACCAACCATGAATCAATCACTCAAAGCTGGCAGACATCTATTCAGCCCTGCAAGTGGGCCAAAGTTCACAGTGTTTGAGGGCTGAATTGTCCAGTGTCCTGTTTGATCTCTGCTGACTGCTTCATTTGAGTATTGCTCCGGTCGTACATGAGGGGTGTCCTTGCTCAAAGGTCACAAAAATGTATTCAAACAATAGACCAGAGATAGAGGTGGTCAAAATTAGGAGGCGCCAGAAACCCTGGCAGGTATATCGAGCAGCCCATGTAAAGAGGCTATAGTCCTCGAAGTGGGCAGGGTTCAATTCCGACCCTCGGCACTCTACTGCATGTCATTCCCTAATCTCTCTCATCCCGGTTTACGACCCTATCTTCTGTCCTCTCTCAAATAAAGGCATAAAGCCCCAAAAATAATCTGAACTAACTAACTTACTAATAAATAAAACATGAGAAATATCTCAACTTTATTTATATAGAACATCACACACAACACAGTCGATCCAAAGTGCTGAACAGCCCAGATATCTAAATGTCTTCGTTATGTGTCATGTTTTCAGTGATTCAAAGACAGTTTGAAATCCCATTCAATCGCTCTGAATGTAATTGTTATTACAGGAATGATAGAATCCAGCATTTTCTGGAGCTTGACCCGAACTAGAGACTATGACTCCTCTATAACAAAGCCTGTTTAAGACAGGACCGTCAGGCCTCTGGTACGCCTCTCTGTCTGTCCAAATAGTGGCAAAGCCTTTGTAACGCATCGCATGAAACAACAGGGGAGAACAAAGGTGAAAAGGTGAAGTGTATCAGCACCATGTGTGTGTAAAGCTCATGCTGTTTGTTGACATGTGATGCCTCTTTTGCCTCCACAACGGCGATGAAAAAAAGACACCAATATGAAGGTTTTTGTTGGGTGTAAAAATACTAAAGCGGAGAGACAGCAGCAGCTTTGTTACGGCGCTGTGGTGGATCCTCTGTGTGAAAAGGGTTTTATAATTCTGATCTGTGTGTAATCTGTTGATATGAATGAGTCATAAATATGTATTGAAGTGCCATAATAATTTACTGGAGTGCCGCTTTAACAACATAGAAATTATACATTTTCTCGTCTCTGCCTCGAGTGTCATGAAAACTCCTGCTGAGAAATGCTCTCAGAGATAAACGCTCAGATTGCCTCAGATGCCCTGCTATCCTGAACTGTTTCATGCCAGCATAAGCACCTTAATGGTTTCAAAACATTGGGACAAAGGCCTGCAGTGGAAAATTAGCCAGCTGGCTTACACTGGCACTCATTAACAGAAATGCTGATTAATGTGCTTTCCCCCAAAAATAAACAAAGCTGTGCTGGATTTAGATTGAGAGAGGACACTTAGCAGAAGCAGTGCTACTGTAGTGTGTGTGACAACAGGCTCTTTTTGTATGCAATACATTTCATAACAATTTATCTAAAATGTTTATATATATATATATATATATTTAGGGATGAGAAAAAATGTTGAAATCCAGGCAATCCATACGGCCGTTTTTGAGTAACTTCAGTCTGGACTATACTAAAAAAATTTAATTCTTAGAAATTGCGTCATGCTGATCCAGTTTTAGAGCTACCTGTAAAGAACAAGGTAGTAGTACAATCTGATAACATCATTCAATGTAGCAATAGCTCTGTGCTTCTTACAGTAATCAGATTTTATGCACGGGTTGGATTTAATTAATGGCCTTTAGCACCTTGAGGTCAAATCGGAACAGCAAACCGTGTTTTTTATATGAACATTATTTTATGACTCAGTGAAATGGTAAATAATGTGTGAAGGAACATTTGTTCATTGCAGTGTATTTTGGAGGTAAAAATCTAAATCATGAAACTTTCGTGGGGTCCATCTGTTACTTGAATGCATCCTCCCTCCACTAACACCTCCTTCTCTCTGACATGAGGCTAAAGACGCTGACTAAGTCATATTTTCTAAAAAGAAAGTAGGGCGACAGTGTGAGGTTCAGAGGGGCGATGTGAATGTTTGAGAGACATCCAATTTGCACGCACACACACACGCACACACACACACGTACACGCACGCACACACGCACACGCACGCACACACACGCACACACACACGCACACACACACACACACGCACACACGCACACACACACACACACACACACACATTTTGTGCCATACAGCCACACACACCGCCTCACTCACTTTGAGACCTTCCTGCTGGCTGGTTGGTGTTTGAGTTGCAGATTTCCATACTCTGTGTCAGCTTCCTGTGGAAGAGAGAAACAGAGACTTGTTCAGAGATGACTGGAGGATCTCTCAAACACAGAGCAGTCATATGGCTGGTGTTGTCTGTGTAAAAGGTTGTTTTCTTTTGTCTCGGGGTCAACGTTCACCAGTGATAACATATCATTCTGTTAGCATTCAACTAGGCGGTTCTGGTGTTCAAATCAGCAATCAAAAGTGCAAAGGCATATTGACACACATATCTCTATTTAGTTTGCTGTAAACGCTCCTGTCTTCCTTGTATTTATCCGTACTTCAGCCGAAAAAAAACTCTTATCAGTGGTGTATTCAATAGTCTGTCTTGGTGTTATTCCTGGATTTTCTGTGTTTGTTGCTCACCATGTAAGCACAGTCTTTGGCCTTGGTGGTCTGAATGTACTCAGAAACAGCCAGATAGATGAACTTGTACTGAGCTTCTGTCTGCACCATGCCAGAGCGCTGCTCTCGCACCATCTGGATGTATTTGGGGATGTCAATGTCACAGTCTAGACCTGCAGAGGGAAGCCAGATAAGAACATATTGGATGGAGGCAGCATGGGAAAAATCTAATCGTGTAGCTGTATTTGTAACGGTTGTGTTTTGTAGTCAATATAAACTGGTATTTAAAAAAAATGTTTTACCAATAGTGTCAATGGTCTCGATGATCATGTCAATCACCAAGATGGTGCCTGTTCGACCAATCCCAGCGCTGTAAACATTTACAGAGCAAACACAGTTAGTAACTATTTTCTTCATATAAAACAAGAGCTTCTAATTACAGGACTAAAGGTACTTATACAACTTCCAGTTTACAGCCAGGCCAGCAGCTCTGTTAAGCTGTGCTCAATCCTTAATCATAACCCCTAACATGCTGACACTGTCACAGTGAAAATGATACCACACTCATGTTTACCAGGTACAGTGTTAAATTAATAAAAAAATGTTCTGATACTGTTCTGGTGGACAAAACATTAAATCATGCTGCATAAGATGAGAAACAAGAATAAAAAGTACATTTTTCTGATGTAAAAAAAAATCTATATTCATAAAAGGTGAGTTAAAGTAGAAGAATATATCACTCTGCTTATCATTGTGACATATGAAACTTGTGACGTTGGGTTGTAAGTAAATGTTTTCCCGCTTTAAGGGGTCAAATGTCAAATGTCACAACAGTTGTGTTAAGAGGAACCCTGAGAGATCATGTTAGTGAGATTGAGACTGTGTTGTGAACATGCTAACATACCAAAAATACCTACACGAGCGTCATCAACAAACAGCACGCGGCCTCAGAATCCCTCACATCACACGGGCAAAATTCCAAATGGATAACCCGTCAGTTGATTTTAAAGCTTTTGTTCAGCTACTACTAATCTTAATCCTGAAAATATAATCACCTTAATCTAAAACTTCTGAGTGTTACATCCTGAGTTATGATTACCCAACCTGGCCTTGTTGTTATTTGTATCCAATGTCACACTAAAACAGATCTTTTACAGGAAGAACACATACTGTCTGTTTATTTTGAAGATTTATGATCCCTGAAACGTGATGTGAGCCACCATCTGGAAAACATTTTGTTAAACTGAGACCCTTCCCATCTTCAAATGAGATTTCACTTTAACTGAGAATATTTACTGTTTGGATTTGTCAGTGATGCATAGTGCACTGGTATATTTGATCCTTTTTACGACATCTTTAGTGACTGATTAATCAGTATTGTTTTTTCTAAAGAAGGCAATTACACCACCACAATATTATTATTATTATGTTTTTATATCATTATACTAGACCTTCAGCCGTGTCTCATGAAAAATGTGTGCTCCAGCCTTGTGGTACCTGCAGTGGATGATCATGGGTCCAGCATCGGGATATTCAGCCTGTTTGGTGTTCACTTGAGTGAGGAAGCTGAGGACGCCACCCGGCTCCTGAGGGACGCCATGGTCAGGCCAGCTCATGTACTGATAGTGCCAAATGGTACGAGAATGTTTAGGCTGTGAAAAAGAAAAGGGAAAAAATCTATTTAGAAATGTAATAATGTAGACAATCCTGCTTAAAGTTCAACCTAACAGGGCTGCAGAAGCAAACCTTGTCCAAAGGAGCCATCTCCAGAACTCGGACTTTGTAATCTGCAGCTTCCCTCTCTGACTGACACATCACCACGTATGGACCAAACTCGTTGGAGCTCTCAGGGTCGGGCCAGTACGGCACACATTTATTCTGAAATCAAGTCAAAAATAAATCAAGTTATTACAAACGTTATCTGCTGGGTTCACTTCATGTACATGTTCAAAGCTTTTCATCTTCATGTTGCTCTGAAAATATTCCTTTGTGTCTTATTGCACTGTTTAGGGGAACTCATCAAGGTGTTTGTCACAATGGGAATACATTGAGATTACTGAACTCCACCTAACTTTATAACTATGTCAACTCTAAAGGTCAGAAAGACACGGCATCTCAGGTCCTCTGGCAGGTTACATCAGATGTGGTAAAAGTATTCAGATTTGTATTTTAATTTAATTTAAAAAAATCAATACTACACAGTGAAAATACTCACATTCAAACTTACATCATTGAATTTGTTTGCATAATGCTTTAATGTTAATAATAATGTTTGTTCAAGGTAGCTCTTCTTCTCATTATGCTGTCAGGTGATTTAATCTACCACTAAACCTTCTGGTAGACCTTTATATGTTTGTTCTCGTCCAAAAAAAACTTTATTAAGCTTTGTTATAATTCATTTTACAGCTGATCCAAGAAGGGTTATTGTTCTATATTTCTATGAGAGGTGCGAGAGTTTTTACTACTTTGAAAGGGACACTACATCTTTAATCTTATCACACACATTTACAACACAAATCCCCAAATGTGGAAAGACACGGTTTTCACTGAACAGGAAAGGTGTGAACATTTGAAATCTGCTAGCAAACAAAAACTACAGATGTAAAAACAAACTTAGTGGAGTATAAAGTTGAATATCTCCTTCTGAGATGTTAGTAGTGTGTAGTAGTGAAATGAAGCAGTATGAAGTCGTGTACAATGGAAACACTGACTCTAGTATAGAACAATAATCTAAAACGTGTACTTACATCATACTCTGGTCTAAAAGGTTGAAAGTTAATATTTATGTTATCACCTTTTCATCATTTACATCCTCTAAACACTGAGACATAAAAGCTCACTGCTGTGCAGGTCTGTAATCAGACTTTTGTGTTGCAATTATTCAAATGAACCACTGTGGGCCTGAGGCCTTGGAAACCTTTCAGAGAAGAAAGACTTTAATGTCAACTCTGAGTGTGATATTTACTGTGCACCTGAATCAAATACTACAGGGAACTACAGGCCAGACTCTCCAATAAAGTGACAAACACTGTGTGACTCTTCAAAGAGGGAAGTTCTCTCTTGTTGAAATGTCATTAAAGGTGCAGAGAAATAACTTCAATACTTAGAGATATGAAGATGTGCTTAATATCCAAATCTGCTGTCATGAGTGTTTTGGTACTGACCCGGCCTTTCTCCACCTCTCTGGTTGTCATGACAATCACCCTCGTGTTCTCCTGCCAAACCATCTTCCAGAAATCGTTGACAGTTGTTGCAAGGCATCCCTGGGTGGCAATGTAAACTTTCTGATCTGCGGCCTCCCACAGGGTGTTCTACAAACAAACACACAACAATGACAGTGAGTTTTGTTTAATGTACTGATATCATTTTGTGATACTATGAAGTCGGGGACTCTGGAGACTTACTCTCACGTAGTTGGCATTAATGTAATCCGAACCTACGACATCAGGATCAGTGTCCTGCAGGATCACCCTGGTGTCATTGACTGGAGGAAACCAGAGGACGGAGGGAGGAAACCGTGGGTAAGATGCGGAACAAAAACGTTTGGTTAACATCAGTGCAATAAAAACTTTAATATACTCATAGGATTTGGTTAATTTAGATAATAGTGGTACTGAGAACATGAAAAACTCACAGGGAAGAATATTCTTGTATCTGTTTTTGCTCTTATTTTCAGGCCTCTGGCCCTCCTCTCGGCTCTTTTTCACCTTCGCCTCCAACTTTTGAAGAGCCTGGGGGGAGAAAGGGACATCGGTGTTATATACTCTGTTTCTACATATTCTCTGCACTGATATTACACTCTGATTTTATCCTCTAATTTAAACAGAATCTGTTTCTGTTCGAGAAAGTATAACATAAGTCAATCCAACTGTAACGTTATAGTCTGAATAGCACGCCATGACAAGGAGAGGATTTTTATATTGATGAATTAATTCATTTAATCAAAACCTCATAACAGATTAAAAGTGTTCAGAGGTTCTATGTTGTGTTTTTAATGATCAGTCTGGAGATTGTTTGTTGCAGCAGGTGCAGAAAACCTTGAAGCATTTCTTCCCAATGCAGTGCAGACTTTGGAAATGAATTGCACAACGTCCAGAGAACGGAGGTCTTGGTTTCCATCCTTCAAGATTACGAGAGAGGATAAGTAGGTGGGAATTATTCCCAGAAGGCCTTAGTGATTAAGAAAATACTAGTGACTGAGGTGGCATGTGCTGAAAAGCAAGCCAAAACCAACAACTTTAAAATAACTTAATCTAACTTTAAAAATATATGTGTCTGAAAAGCCCAGTTTGTATTGAGCTTCAGTTCGCTTCAAGCTGTCTTGTGTATGAAGACTATGAATTGCAATTTGTAATAAAAAAAATTCAGATCTCAAGATTTTATAGATTTAAAACATTTTATAAATTGTTTTTCTCTTTATCCCCACAGCAGTGTGTACTTTTGTGTATGTGTTTGCACTTACTCATGCTTACTTTCTTTGCTTTTTATATTGAGTATGTCCCCGTTGTTGTCATGTTTATAACTTTAATTTTGTTTTCCATTTTAAGCACATTTGAGTTAACTTGTCATTAAATGTGCAATATGAAAATACATTTTCTTTGCCATTTTTAAGCCAAACAACCTGCAACTGATTTTAATTAAATGTCTCATTTCCTCTCAGTGAAAGTGTTTTTTTAGTTGCATAATGACAGGTGGTCAGCTTGAACCCACCCTGCTTTAAAGCCTGCTTAGGAACATTATGTTATACCGTGACAATTAAAGTGACATTTAGGGTATTCCCCCACCACAAGATGACAGTATTTATCACTCTAGGGTTTCTATCACTGTGACGAGTTTAGAGGCTTATAAATGTTTGTAGTTTCTTAGTAACGAGATGATTGATGTATTACAGAGGTTCTTATACCACAGATAAAGCATCATGGTGAGAAGCAGTTGTATTGAACATATTCAAGGCTGTTGGCTCAAATCTTACGTCAAACTCTTCCCAGAAGCCCGCCTTGCTCTTCTCTCCCTCGCCCTCCTTCAGCTGCTGTGCGGTCTCATCCAGCTGTCTCACTCTGTTGTCGATGTCTGCTGCGTTCACTCTGGTGGAGTAATACGGCTGCAAGGAAGACAGAAACAAAGAGATCAAAAGTAGATAAATATTATAACAGAGGTGAAATAATACAACCATGAATATAATGCACAACATTATCATGTCCACGTTAAGAGACACTCAGAGGTGTTATATTTACTATCTGTGTGCTGTGCATCTTACCTTTTAAAATAATCCACAAAGAGAGTTTTTATTTCATTTACAGCTTACTGACATTCACTTTGTTGACTTTGTGCAATGAAATGACATCTGAATTATTCCGTCACATCACATAAAATCCAGCTCACCTGTCTTAAATGCACCCAGTTCCCCGACATCTCCTCGATGCCTTTGCGTTTGTAATATTCCACCAAGTCTGTCAGTGTGTCAAACAACTCTGAACATCCCACTGTGTACCTGTCGTTCTGGACACACACAAAACATACAACATATCACACAAAACATACAACATATCACTCAAAACATACAACATATCACTGAGGTATATTTTCTGATGAGGATACAGAAAAAGCATTGAAAATAAAAAATAAAAAATGACCATGCCACAAAATTCAAACAAGACTAATTTGATATAAAAAAAAAAGGATAAGCAGATATTTGTTAAGTGAAGCCCCTTTAATGTAAATGGAAATACATCTTTGTAATGAATTTATTAAAATATTTTTGTTAAAGAAAACAGCATGATAGCTCCAAAAATGTTCATTAGTGAATAACATAAACAAACACACACAATTAAAAAGACAGCCGGAGTTATATTACCTGTATGTATGTAGGAAAAAGGTCATTTTTTTGTGGTGGAAATTTTCAAGAACTTATGTTGAAGAAATAACGCTTTACGGGCCACAAGATTCATTTCCTGCATGCAACAGGTGTGACTGTAAACGTATATATCTCACAGATTTAGTCGCGACTGCCGTGAACAGACTCTGAAGGGAGAGCAGAGTACAGAAATTTCACCTGATCTTTGCCACGTGTTCATAAAAAGGCCTTTGTGACCCTTCCAGTAATCTCACATTAATCTTCTGCACAAAAACAATGGCTCCCATTTAAATGAGGCCTGAGCGCTGTTTTCTATGAGGTGAACCACTGCTAAAAATAAAAAATGCAAAGACGTGATGAGGTCTGTGAAAATGAGAGGTGCTGTTGAGCGGTGGTTGATGAACACGTCAGAAGATGATTATTATGGTTTCAGGTCTTTTGTAGTCAGGGTTTTGTACCTGATGGGCATGTGAACATGTTTTTACATTAATTAACAATATCAGAGCTGCAACTGCTTTTATTGAATAAATCAGGGGACGTGAAAATTTATCAAAGAGCTGATTCTATACTCTGAAAGCAAAGAACTAATCAGATACAAAGCACTCATTTCATGCACATATGTAAATGGACTTGAGCTTATATATCGTTTTTCTAGTCTTCCGACTACTCAAAGTGCTTTTACACTGCATGTCACACCCACCCTTTCACACACTGATGGTAGTGATCGCTATGTAGTATCATCCATCAGAAGTAACTAATCCCATTCATACACCTCCGAAGCAGCGGGAGCGTATCTGTATCTCGCACTCCACACAAATGCAGAGTAACACACTGAAACAAGTAAAAGCCCCACCTGACACATGATCTTGATGTGGGAGACCCTCTTTCCTCCGCTTTTGCTCTTCTCGTCTGTCAGAACCGACAGAACAAAGTCTCCAGGTTTGGACAGCGACTCTCGGACGAGAAATGTCCCCGGATCATCTCGAGCACCGAGCAGTTTCTCTGCATTGGGCCCGGACAGGTGACCGTGGTACCACCTGAGACACAAGAAGCAAGAAGGTGTACGGGTTAGTTCTAAAGACAGTCTTGCCCTGAGGTTATGTTGAATGCTGAGAATATTAGAACTTCATGAATCTTATGGAACGATAATTCAGACTTAAACAGAAAAATATTCTATCATTTCATCTTTGCTTATTTATTATTCATAAGTGTAGTAAGTGTGTATTTTGATCGTGTAGGTAAATTTACAACGGAGGATTAGGGCCACGTTAAAAAAAAATTAAATAAAATTGTAAATTTACGAGATTAAAGTCGTAAATTAGAACTCTTAAAGTCTTTAAAGAATAAAGTTGTTATTTTAGTCTATTTCAGAAGAGCAGCAGCATCCTGTTCTCAAATGACAAACATGGAGCATCTTGTCCTAAAGGTTTCACTAATAAGGAAAGAGGATACTTCCTTGTGTAGTCGGTAAAAACAGTTAGTTCAAGAGAAGTTTTCACTTCAACTTGCAAGAACTTGTTTATCTGTAAAATGATGAACAGGACACAAACTGTCTCTGCACATGAGACACTTTAACAAGGCAGACCGATAACAGACACAAATAGTTGTGTTGTTTACTTATGCAGATATGAAACTACACATGCTTTTGGCACATCATCATCTTCACATCGTCATAAAATATCAGCACCGTGAAAAGATACTGCAAGAAACTGTGGCTTTTCCGAAGAAAGAAGCACACTGACTTGGAGGAAGTTGTCTGCAGAGGAAAATACTTTAAGAGTTCTACTTTCATTCATTTAATTTTCGCGCAGGCTGGTCTCGAACTCGTTAATTTAATAATTTAATCCTCTGTCATATAAATTAATGCAGCGATCAAAAGAAAAAGGTGTCTTTTTTTTTCTTGTGATGTCATCAGTCTGTGTGCAGCTGTGACACATTACATCTTATGTAGCAGAGTCTGAATTATGAACATGTGTCTATAAAAACTTTAAAAGCAATGAAACTGTGAAACTATTAAAAGGCCTCTTCAAAGAAAACAGCCGGCCTTTTTAAAATATATTTTTAAACTCTTGATAAATGTCCTTTACATGTCCAAACTCTTTTTTCTTAATTCATTTATTAATTAATTGACTTTCACGACTCGCGACTATATCAGCTCATTAAAGATGAACGGTTGCTGACACTCACTGATGTGGTCGCACTGGGCTGTTGTGTGAACAGTTCTCTGAGTAGAAATAGAAAGCCACGACGGAATCAGGCACGTTAGGTGAAGGGTTTAAAATTGCATGTTCAGAAGTTGCTGTTACACGCAGATGATATTTCTGTTCACTGTCAAACTCTATTTGTGTGTGTGTTTGTGTTTGTGGAACGTGTGTGACTTGGTGAACGCAGCCTGTGATCGGGTTGGGCTGTGACTTAATTTTAGGCACAGTTCTCGATTTCTTCTGCTGAACTTCCTGCTTTGCGGTTGGAAAATTTCTGATGACAGATTTCGTGGCTGAAAAGGACAAAGTATTTATAGACTGCCCCCCCCCCCCCCCCCCCGTGCACCATCCACAGATACCCCCCCTGCACCACCACCACCTCCCTCACCCCACACTGCTCTAGTTAAGCCTTCTGCACACGCTTTACCACTTTTTTTTTCTCCGTTTTTTGGTTTGCTTATTTATCAAATCACAGTTTATGCTTTTATAGCAATGTGTAAACTGTGTGTAATATATTTAGAGCAACTGATATTGTGCACCACATGATGGTTTTTCGATAACATCGGGTAAGCAAAAGAAAAACAGAAAAAGGTCGTTTCTGTGCACAATTGCAGAAGTTTGCAAGCAGTACGTGCAGAGGAAAAACTGTGCAGGAAAAACTGCAAAGTATTTAAACATGTTTAAGAGAACAATTCAACCATGCATAAGCTAAACTAACTAATAATGCTGTCAGTATGGGAGGCTATATGTGAATTAACTTATGACACAATGGCAACCAGATAATGACCTGAGAATAGTCCTCTTCTTTTCTGAGAAGTGATGAGCTCTCAGAAACTTAAGAACAAATGCAAACACAGGCTGACCTGGTGAGGTGTTGATTATAAAACTGTGAGATTACGGTGAGATTAGGGTGTGATGAGGAAGACAGCAAGTGAGCAAGAACATGATAGAGTGTGCAATAGAGGAAGATGAGAAGGGTCTGGCCACTGCTTTCAAAAGTGTCAAAACTTAAAGTTTCCAACCGCAGCAACAAAAGGGAAGTTAAACAACTGACAGAGAGAGAAGGACGGGGGGGGGGGGGGGGGCAGAGGGTAGCGCTTCAAGCTACAAGTTACACACACACACACACACACACACACAATAGAAAAGTAGTGTCCTTAATAACGTTTATTTATCACTATAGGTAAGACATTAACCTACTTTTAGCAGCCTACAGTGGCACAGTGCATTAACAACATAACACCACCTACAGTGTGAGATGCGCAATGTGAGAAATTTAGAATAAAACGTCAACATCACAGGTTCATTAAAAACCTGCTGTAGACAAACAGAAACTAGATTTATTTGATCAGATTAGCCTTTGATGTTGAGGACGCTGCACGCGGACACAGATGTCACAGAAGATTAAATATAATAGAACTATACAGCGACCACACTGCTGTTATTAGCAAACAGATGCTACAAGATACTGAGAGCTCTGAAGGGTTTTCAAGCTACAGTAAATCTAGATGAAAGAGCAAATGGTCAAAACTCTTGTCGCAGAAAATAACAGTGTTGTTCAACGAGACGTATCACGATTAAATACATTTCAAAATCAACTACATTTGGCATATGTTTAGTCATAAGTCCGGTACTGAAATATTTTATTAATACAGTAATTACCATAAAAACCCAAAACGTTTAGGAAAATGTTTCTATAAATTGGAATATAAACTAACAGCAGTAATATTTTACATGCTACAAAATCTTCTAATAAAATTCCATTTTGTTTTAAAGGGTTGAATGTACAATATTGATTTCCACCGTGACCACTAACTACAGCTGACAGACAGCCAGTAGAGAAAATGTCCTGAGGTAAAAAGGATCCATACTTCCCCTGAGGATTAGAAGGGGAGTAAATGAATGAAAGAAGCAGGTTCTCACGTTAAATATGGAAATGCTGCTGTTTCCTTTTTCTGGAAATGACTTGTGAAACCTTTTGGCAATTTGACAGTCACTCTGCAGAGAACATGTGCAAACTAAGACAGCAGGTTTTTGTTTTTAGCCCACATTATTCAGCTGAAGAGAGAAAGTTTCTCTGTACTCCTAAATCTGGATTTAGCATGTGCATGAACGAGCTTAAATTAGGGATTTCAGAAGTAGTTTGGAGATGCATCTTACAAATGTGCAGCTATACTGACCTTCTCCAGATAAGTAGGAGATCTCTTTTTAAGCAGCTAAATCAGTGAAATGTGTTGTATTTTAGTATTTGTGGACTATTTTGGATTAAAATGAGAACCTACAAGTTTCGGTAATTTGACTTCTTTGTGGTAAATCCTGATCAGATACCTGTTATTTCCTGTTATTTAAGTCTTACAACATGTCTGGAGGAGATCATAACTAAAAAAAAAAATGTAGCAGTAAAAGTAAAAATACATTTACAGTAGTCTCATGAATTGGAAACCTCCAAGAAAACCACAGGTGTAAGCCCCGAGCTGCAGCACTGAGGCAGAGAGAAGAATGAAGCCTCGACAGCTGTGGGCTCTTTTTGTCTTGAATGTGGGTGTTTGTATTCACTGACTCACAATCTGACAGAGATGCTATTACACCAGAATTATTCAAAAGCAGCTTCAAATGAAAACACTCTCCCACCCCAGAGGAAAATGTTTCAACACGACGGAATATCAAACCTACAAATGGGACTAATTAACCCCAGGAAACTAAATGTAAGAGGAAATAGTGATCGTCAACTAGTCGACTGAAGTTCATTTAACCACCTAATAAAGCAGTGTTACACATAGTGTACGAGGAGGCGGCTCAGAGAAGTCAGAGGGGGGTTAAAGAGCGAGGGTGGAGGTAAGAGTGAACCCACCTCTCTGTGGTGGGGTCAGAGCAATTCAGGGGGTATTTGAGCTCGATGACGGTGCCATCTTTGTCCTGCAGGATGCCGTTCTCTGCCGTGTAGTACTCAACCAGCTCAGACAGGGTGGCAAACTTCTCCCCACCGTATAGGTCGTAGAAGTCTCCTGTGTTTTGGATGCGGATGTGGGTCACCAGCTCGGCCACCCTGAGGAGAAAAGCCAGCAGAGTCACGCAAACAGTCAAATTATCCCTGACAAAAACGTTCTGATGACAGTAAAGAGATTATCTCCATGTCTGGAGTTTGTAGTTACTAAAGTTAAAACAACACATTAATGTTTCTTCAACCTTTCAGGCTTCAGACGCCAAGACACACAGATTGTTTTTCAACAGTTTTAGGACATGAGTTAAGTCTTCACTGAGCATTATTGATGCACTACAAAGTGTATTATCTGTAATTGTCCGCCACAAACATGTGAGCCTTCAGTATTTCACAGACTGCAATAAATACAGAAGCATTCTGTCTGGTTTTATCTGAGTTATGAAAGAGCTTTTCTCAACTAATTTGGTTTCCTCTAATAATTATGGACCAGGAAGTGCAATAGTGTGCTATAAACTATAACCATGCCAGGAGAAGGAAAATACAAGATTAGGTAAAATATTAGTAAACGTATAATGAGTCATGATTCTTGCGGGTTTTCTAAGTTTGTATAATCTCAGAGAAAATGCCAGTATTGACACATACCTGTTTGTAACAAAGCAAATTCATGACGTTAATGCAGATTTGAAAAGTTCCAGTGCACCTGATGTGTTTGTCCTTTGGACATGTACAAGAACATGTAAGTGCTGCTAAGTGTTGTTTCACTGTGAGGGTCAATGACGATATCTTTTCTTTTTCTTTTACTTTTTGAGCTTTCAGTTACCAAAGATGTAACTACACGGCTACTTGAGAACAAAACATCAACACAGGAATAGTAATAATCGTTTTTTTACGTTTTTATTTTTGTATCTCTGTGGTGCACTGGCCTTAAAAAGATATACGATACGATATGTCAGCAATAGATAAATAACTGAATTAATACACACAGTGAATGTAACTGCTGAAGTACACATGCACAGTTACTTATTTAAACATTGAACTTTTTGTAGTAGACTGCTGAACTGAAATTGAAGGACTGGGGACGAGGCTTAATGAATGAGCTCAGGCTATGAATGCTGTTGTGTGTGGTAACGGTTTACTTGCTCCATACTTGTCTCTATACAAATAAACGTGAAATAGAAAAAATGGAAAAAAATTCAGACGATTCAGTGAGTCCAATACGACATTTCATCTATTGATTTCAAATGATGATATTTTAAATTATTAGCAAATACTTGATCATTCTGAAAATATGTGTATTTCTTTGTATTCCTTCAGATTGTGAATAACAACCCATATATGTTTTTATGCTAAATAAATGAAGCATCATCAAAAGGATCTGTAGCAATAACACATTTCTACAAGGTCATAACCACAAGGTGCAGTGGAAAGTTTGATCGACGTCTCTCTAAAGTTGTGGAAACGTTTTGTGAGAAATCAGTTAAAGATTAAAAGCAGATAATCAATTCAGGAGTTCTTATGAGGAAATAAAGAATCAAATTCATTAAATTAGGTTGATTTATGAAAAATAAAACATTAAAGGTAGATTCCCAGTATTTGCAGCAGGGTTTGCAGAGCGGAACAAGATGTCTTTTTTTTTTGCCATGTATCTTCTGCATTAAGATTTATTAGTAAAAGGAGACATGCGGTTTGGCTTAGAGCACAACTGAAAAGGAATAACAATTTTGATTTCTTCTCAGCAGGTTGGTTAGGACAGGTAAAGATAGTTTTGCAGACATAATCACCTGACAGACAGTGAGAAATCTCCCACACTTTTCTTGCTGGGTCGGGCTAAAAAGCTGCCATGTATGCCTCGGTTCTTGAGCATTTCCTCGGCCTGCAGGCCTGTGATGTCTCTGTGGAACCACCTGCAGTGACACACATGTACAGAGTCAAGAAAATAACCAACAGACGAGACTCGTGTCAGATAAAGAATAGCACATACACATTTATAAACACTGTTGTGCGAGCTGGAACACAACACGAGCAAAGATATTTGATGGACAAAATACAAAAAAAAAATAGTAAATAAAGTATTTTTTGCAGAAACTTAACTGTAGTATTTTTAGTAGCGACTTGTTATCAAGTTAATTTCCAGATGCACGTCCAATCAGAGTGTTTTCAATTCATCATCCAGTCTACTAATAACTGATTTTTATATATCACTCATTATATTCTGGTGAAATAGTTGTTAATAAAAGACTACCTTTCCATCTCTCTCAATTCTTCTGTGTTTTTTTAAACCGTAAAACGTCTCTTTTAACTCATCACTCTGGTGTTTTTTAACTTGTTGCATTTGTCTTCATGTTGGTTAGTATCACTGACATTCAAACAAATATTCAAAACAGTCTATTTCTTTAACTATGAAGTCTGCATCCTTTACTGTGCGGGTTTATGAGCAATGAAAGCTTTGATCAAAGCCTAGAAAAAGATTGAATCACAAAAGAAGTGTAGAAACCTTCATTTTAAGAGCGCGATCGACACCATTACCACAGGGCCACGGACGGCGCACGAGTCGGAAATCAATTCCACAGAAACATCACACATATTAGATATTTTTACAACTATAATACGTATAAAAAGTAAATTCATCCTTTCATCAACAACTTTGAGCTAAAGTTTTCCTAATATACTCTTACAAATGAGTTACTGTGACATGGCACCATTCGTTCTGACTGAGTATCTACTATGTTATCTGTTCCTGGAGCTTTTATCATTTCATATGCAATTAGAATAAGTATGCTATGGTCAAGCTCGGCTCACAGCCTCTGAACTGACACCCCCCCCAAAAAAAAAAAAAAAAAAAAAGTTTTTTTCTTAAATTTCAATGATACAAAATTTAAATATTCATCACCCAAATGTAGAAAAGATGGATATATCTCTTTCCAACAGTTTCCATGTTACACAGCCTTCAACTTTTAAATGTGATATTTAATAAATCTGTTATAAATGTCTCAACTTGTTGACAATGAATCTGAATAGATTTGTCTCGCAGTTTTAGGGTTAGATAATGCAACGTAAAGTTTGAACTGTTCCAAAATACATCTTTATAGACAGTTAACCACACTTTTTTTCAATAATTAGTTTGAGGTTGAAGAGGCGATGTGATTCTCTTTCTACTTCTGCTTGCCGCACAAGAGATTGTATACAATGAATGCTCGTGCTCATTCAAAGGATGAAGGACAGACTGAAGGTAAAGAGGCCTTTGAAAGGACCTTTAAAGAGCTTGATCAACATAACACTTAAATATCATTTATGACATTTTCTTTATGCAAACAGACAGAGCATCAGAAATCACATGATAAGAGGAACAGAGCAGGACGAGTCGACAGCTGGGGAAAGAAAGAGAAGGAGGAATGGAAACAGAGAAGTTGTCATCACGCCTTGCAGAAAGAACACAACAAGAGTTGACTAATGGAGCATGAAGCTGTCCGGTGGGGGGCTTGACTCACCGAACCATGTTGTCTCTTCACTTCTTCTGGGACCAAGAGAAGGAGAGTGATCGGTGAGTGTCACTTCTTCCTGCACATGTTCACACTCAGAGGCATAAGTACAGTATTTCTAGCTCTAGTTTTACAAAGAATCAGCCAGGTCCCAATTACTTCCTCACTTTACAACAGCATACTCGCTATGATACAAACAACTCGCTGTAATTTCAGCTTTTCCTCTTTTATAAACGAACTTTACCTCTGACACTCACATATATATTGATCTGATACAAAATCCTTCAGCTCTATCTCTGAACTAAAATCCACAAAACAACCGTCAAACTACCCGCTCTCAACCTCCCTCTCCTCCCTCCAACCAAATCTCTTTCTACCCAACCCCTCTCTGTCCCAATAGAAAAGCAGGCAAACACTTACTCTTCTCAGCTGCCTCTGGAAACAACTGACAGTCACCGAGATGCCTCACTTGTATACTCGTCTGCGCCTCCTCCCTCACTCGCTCTCCCCTTCCTTCCTTTTTATGTCTCCTTTCACAAAATAGTGAAAGCAAGACAGGAACCAAAATAGCTGACAGGGCCGGAATTCCTCAAACAGATAGACACTCAGTGTTTTTGTTTGTTTGAGAGACAACCTAAACAGGAACTCATCATATTAAAATGCAGAGTGTCTTTAAACTCTGGAGACTTGCTCTCGGATGCTCCAACGCATAGATTTCTTGACAAACACTCAAACAATGAAGCAGCTCAGGTAGTGATAATGGTTCCATGCAGCAGTAAATCATGAGCGAGAGAGTCTGTGCTGTAGTTCCACCATGTTTGAAGGAACAAAAAAAAAATCCACAAATGTAAAAGCTTCATGAAAAAGCCCACACTGCTTTTGAGTCAGCTACATGTAAAGCTTTCCCCTCAGTCTGCCCACCTGTCTGCTACTATTGTTGTCTGTTTGCGCTTTACTTCCAGGTGTGTCTGAGTCTGTGTGTGTGTGTGTGTGTGTGTGTGTCTGAGTCTGTGTGTGTGTGTGTGTGTTTGAGTCTGTGTGTGTGTGTGTGTGCGTGTGTTTGGAGCGCAAAAAAAAAGGTCAAAGTCACAGAGCACTTCCTTATTTGCACTTCAACCTTCCCCACTCTATATATACATGTGTGTTTTTGTGTGTGAGAGTGCTGCTCTCAGCTGGTAAACCATTTGCAACTGTGCACTCGTTATCAAATTACTGAAGCAGAAAAGCTCAAACTATGAGGGAAGACCGGTCTGAAGCATAAATCTTTCAACTTGTGTAGAATTTTTCTAATGTTGCTATCAAAAGAAGTATTTAGAGTCTTGTTAAGAGGCACTTCATGCATCCAATTTCCTATAAAGAACACTCTGCAGAAACAGCATGTGAAGTCACATTTTACAACCTTTGAAACAAACTGGGACAAATGCATTTAACTTGCAAATTGTTTTCCTCCAAGTGGTATCAGTGTATCTTTATGTTTTGAATTTATGAAAACTACAGTATGTCAGTATTGGTCCACTGCCAACATCATTTACTTCATTCAACTCTAAGAAGAGCAGTTTGACATTTTAAAGGTGAAAGGGAAAGTTTTTTTTAAAGCTACCCGCTGCTGTATGTTTTACAGCAGCGGGTAGCTCCAGCCAGCCTGTTCTCTCACACTCTGCATAGACAGACACACACACACACACACAGAGTACTGCAGGTGTCATTTATCGTGGTTAATAGTCGCTACAGCAGTGTGCATTATACTCAACACTAACATGTCGACAGTCGACTCTGGTTTTTCTTGCAGAGCAATGTGACAACAAAGATGTTTCTTCTGGCTTTGCAAGTATTTCAATGTTGTGACTGTGGTTGTGACACATCAGACAGTTTGCAACGCACTGAATTGTGTCTGTTCAGATACATGTACTGTACATGCTCTGTACCTTTAAAACATGACAGTAATGGTAATGGTGCCGACAGGGATTACACAAGCCTGTATGTGATGAGGGCGTCATAGACTGAACAGCCCCGGCTGTAAGAAAAGCCTTTAGAGTATACATGTTACGGGGTCCAGAATTTCTTGCTACGCACCGGAGAAGTGAAGAAATTAGTCAGTTAATCATCCCATTCACTGCTTCCTTCTTCTTACATGTTAGAATCTGCTTCTTCTCTCTTGTTTTAATCTGTAAAGTGATTTTCTGTCATTTTGAGGCTGTTTAAGATTTGGGAAACTGATTCAGTCGCACTTCTCTAAAATGTTATTCTGAGCGTCCTTTGGTCATGTTAGGTGTTAACAGTGAGATGACAATATTTACATTTTTGTACCGTTGACTACTTTTCATGCAGCTTCCTGGTAGTGAGACTCTTGAATCTTTCAAGTTGTATTAAGCTGCTGTGGACAACCGTAAAGCTACGGGGCTCTATGACCAAAACTGAATTGTCATGCCTGTTTCATGACAAACAGGAAAGCATTTAAGTTTAGTGTTAAGAACCCAAAACATGATCAAAAACAATGTTAATATATATGGCACTATTGTAATATAAAAGTTTGTGTTCAAATATTTTAGAAAACTCTAATATTAGGTTTATTTTATTTGTAGAACGATATATTGAATTATTAAATCTGCATCTGGATACTCATTTAATCACAACTCCTGAGTTATTGCAAAGGTAATTATACAAAAGAAAGCACTTAAACATTTACTGTACTTTACACAACAGTGGATACTCACCCACAAGACATGGTCGGGCCCCTTGCAGTCGTGACTCAGTCTTGGCTCTTCTGCACTCTGGATGTGAAGACTCCAAATGTGTCTTGTTGTTTATAAAGATGGTCAGTATGTTTCTTCTTCCAAATATCCACACTCACACTCAGAGTCAGGTTACATTGACAGCCACTCCAGGTCTGCTCCCTTTGTTTTTTTTGTTACTGTCGAAGTTCACTTGTGCTCAGCCTCACTCTGAATTAGCCTCTCTCTCTGTTGATAAGATATCAGGCTTCATTACCAGCACAGCCGATCCTCCCGCCCTGTAATTTACTACAATTTCCTTAATTGTCCAACTATCTACAGTAAAAAAATGTGCCTGTTCCTTCCTTCTTCTGCTTCTCGCCCTGCTCTCCCTCTCACGACCTCTTCCATGTGCAAAGACTCTCCGGCTTTTCCATCCGGCTACGCAAAATCAACATTTGCATCAGTGTATACGATACCTCGTCTTTTAAGGTTTTCATGCAAAGCACATCACACTTTTTCATTTGAACAGATAGTCGTCTGAACAGACATTTGCATCTACGTAGTTATTCTATTCTTATAGAAAGAGAGGTATCTAACAAAAGAACATAAATTTAACAAATGTAGGGGTTAGTGGATGTTTTGAGACTGACACTCACAACCAACAATTCTTAAACCATTAAAGACTAGAAGAGAGATAAACACATTTACAAAAAAAAAAAAATCTGCAAAACATTTTCAAACACACTAAGTTCATCCCCTCCCGAAGAATGAATGTAGAGGAGTGTTCAAACTGTTCTGGCATTAAATGATGTTATGGATTATGTTGCATTTATCATTGTCACATCATTGAACATACTTCAGGTTGAGCTGGAGAATTTAAGTTTGAAGCTAACGAAGCCAAACGATGAAAAAACCCTGAAGTTAAATTCATCATAAAGAGAACATGACTCACATACATCACTGAGGGGTGGCTGTGGTTCCTGCAGCAACATGTCCGATGTGTCCTTGAGCAAGACACTAAACCCCGAATTGCTCCCGCTGCTTCGTAGTTGGCGTATGAATGCGCATAAATGGGATTATCTACTTCTGATGGTCTCACTACACAGCAACCATTGCCATCAGTACGTGAATGTGTAGGTGTGACATGTAAAAGCGTTTTGAATAGTCAGAAGACTAGAAAAGTGCTATACAAGCTCAAGTCCATTTACGGAAATCTTTAAAATATTATTATACTTTAAAAACTGTTCACTTTTTATTGTAGTCCATAAAAACAAACAGTAATAATAAAGGTGGTAACCATAATAATTATATTCAATCAACAACATAACAAAAGACAGTAAGAAATTAAATTAACTTAAGTTTTCTGTCATTCACAAAACCATCCCATGTAGCTAAAACATGTGGGGCTGTTACATGTCCACAGGAGAGTTTCAAAAGGAGCAAATCTGTGGAGTAGTCTGTTAGGAATGTCAAGGTTCGTTTTGTGGAGCACAGAGAGCTGATCCTGGTTAGAGTCACCTGACGAGAGAAATGTGGGATGTAGCGTAAGGTCACAGAAGGAGGTCACAGTCTCAGTGTAAAGAGTCTTTCTGCAGTAGCAGTGCACATGAATATGCCTTATTCTACAGAGAGGAAATCGTTACTCATATGTTCTCTTTTTCTGTCTGCACACACACACACCCACACAGATGAGGACGTTAGACTTGAACTACCTATAAAAAAAAAAAAGCTTCACAAGTTTCTAAAAGTGAAAATGAGCAAAAATCCCTTGAATTCTTTAATAATCTGACTACAAAGCACCAGGAGACTTCAGACATGCTGCTTTTTCTCCTATCTAGCCTCTTCAGCTTCATGGTACATAAAGTTACAAATAACAGTTTGACCCTGCTGTGAAGAAAGAATCGGACAGGTCGGGGAAGCGTCCGGCAGTTTAACAGTGCTCAGGATACAGGAGTGAAATCGGAGTCCCGGTGGAGGACAAAGAATTGTCTCTGGTCTGCCACAGAAGGAAGAGATTTTTCCTTCAATTTGCACCTTAAGTTCCAGTATGGAGTGAAGTCAAAGTCCAGCAGCAAAGCTGATGCTCTTCTGAGTCCGGAAATAAATTGTGGGTGCAGAACGAGAAGGACTAACCTGACTGTGCTGTACATGGTAGTTGGGGGGCGGGGGGGCGGGGGGTTGGCCTCTGAGAGAGAAAAACGTGCAAGGTGATTGGTCAGCGGGGCACCTGCATCTGCTGTGAGGTCTGTGATTGGTTCTGTGAGGTGACCTCTGGGCCCCGGCTGGCTAATCGGCTGAGGATGTTTCGCTCAGACATTTGCAGCCGCACGGCCACAGGGGGTATCCTGGCGATGGTTGCAGGGAGACGCGTGACATCAGCCTTCATGTCGCTCAGCAGTTCCTCCAGCTGTTTGAGAACTGTAAAAAATATATGAATGGTTATACTAATGATGGACTATTTTAGTTCTGAAGGATTCAAAATCAGTTGCATAAAGACAGGATACCGCACTGCAAAAAGGTTCTCTCATCATCATGGGGCAAAAAGCACAAGGGAACAAGAAACAATAGGGGTACGTTGTTTAGCATGACATGATTTAAGGCTGCTCCTTTCAGATGTAGGTAAACATTAACACTATAATGTGTTCTATAGATTTCAATGAGGTTAAAATTGAAAATAGCTACGGGTACTTTAATCTAGTTTAAATGAAAAGTAAATGACAGCACTTCACTTTGCAGTTAGAAAGCCAGAGCAAAGCCTGTGCAGCTTTTTTGTCCCTATCTCCTCCCTTTCTATCAGAGATGAGACTCTTTAATTGTCAGATTATAATCTGATATTAAACAGCTATTATCTAAATGTATTACTAATATTTATTTAAATAAACTAAAAGTTAGATTTTACTGAAACATAAACCCTTTCAGATATTTTCAAGGCCCATGACATCCTTACAATGCATACCTTGGTTTTTTCCATGTCTCACCTTTATGCAGGACTGCATTGGCAGGTTTGTTTCCAGACATGGACTCCTTGCTGAGGTGTTGGTGGGACTCAGCAAGACACTCCACTTCACTGAAGCGAGTGTTGAGGGCCATGGACGGGTGGGCCGGGTCCTCTGTCATGTTGAGGTAAGCTGCTCTGCGCAACTGCTCCTCGATCACTAACGCCTGCTCTAATAACTAAGCAGGAAACAAAGAAAGACAAGATGTCCAGTAAGATATGACAGAAACAAACATAAGCCATTTTAACATATGCACTTCTGAAGATTTCAGGTGGACTGCCTCTAAAATTCTCCTGATCTGGTTGTTCAGGCATGCATCTCAAATGGATGAAGCAACAGAGTCCGCTATACAACACTAAAATTATTATATTTTTCCTTCATATCAATGCTTTATGTAGTTCAACAGAATCACAACATCAAAAAAAGAGCAGAAAAGAACATCCTGGCTAACAGAGAGCATAATGCAGCAGTTCGATACTGTAGCGTGCACGGAGATCACACTGGTCTTATGCATACAGTCTAAGCACCGTGCACCGATTGAAGGTATTTAACGTCACCCCACTAGCTCGCAGTGCATTCTCCTGATTATATCCTGCTGCGTTCTCACATCAGCTCACTTGGATTTCACACGGAAATTCTACTAGGGAGAAAAATTCAGCTTTTTGCTTTCACACATGCAGCTCAAGTGCTTCAGGAGTTGTGAGGGAGTTTTGTGCCAGTGTGAAAGCAGCTATACATGCATACTTGGAGAAACACATGAGGGCTCTTCACCTTGAACCTGCGAGCTAGAAACTTGTTCTTGATCTCCAGGAAGTTGCCTCTGCTCATCTCCCCTTTGAAAGGCTCATTGAGGATGGCAAACCTCACATCGTTCTGCACATCCTGCCACCGAGCATAGCCGTGTCTGAGAGAGGCCGAGGTCAAGTGCAACAACATAATTCTCAAGAGTCATATCATGATTGCCATCTTTTTCTGCAGAAGGGTAATGATGATGATACCCTTGCATGCATAACACTTAACTTGAGGGCCGAATGGCATGAAGGCTGTGCACTAAAAATCTATTATTTAAAAGCTTACTACACAACCTCAAGTCCATCATTCTTACATCATTGTTAACAGTTACATAATAAAGAACCATAAAAGAAGAAACCAAAGGTGGAGAAAAAATCAGTGCCTGGATGGGCTTCATAAAGGTAGATTGATCAAACTCAGTGAAGTCATATGGAGCGGTAGCTTGCAATTGATTAATTTAATGATTAATGTGCTGACTATTAATTTCTAAAAAAAAAATGGCTGTTGACAAAACATTGGGAAATAATGGAAAAAGCCCAAATTACAACTTACTGAAGCCCAACCTGACCCCCTACAAACTTCTCATTCAGTCTATGATATGCTTTATAGTAAAGAGAGTTTGTTTACTTCATGAGTTAACAAAATCTGCAAATAATTATATTTGAGGAGTTTTCAAACAATCATACATGAAACGTCAATAGGGAAAGGATACTGTATGATTCCAGCCAGCAGCCAGTAGTCATGGCGACGGTGCCATATCTCAAATGTTTTCTTGGTGACAGTGGCCGCCCGCTCTTCATTCTGCCACAGAGAGTGAAGCTCTGGAGAGGTCAACAGACAGCAACGAAAAGAGAAAAAGTGTGGGGGAAAGTTATTTTGGTGTTTTTGCAACAGTTAGATTGTGCGTGTGTGTGTGTGTCTCTGCATGTGTGTTCACCTGTGAATCCTCCATCAGCAATGTTAAACATGAACCTCTGCTTGGTGGCTTTTTTCTTCTCCTCGCTGACGTTAACCACAGGAGCAGCTGTTCCTCCTTCTTTGGTGTTTTCTCCGTTCTGCAGTTTACCAGACTCGTCTGTTTTCAAACAATCCTTCTCCTCTTTTTGCTCTGTGAGAAAAAAAATTCAACATTTCAGAAGGAAAGCTCAAGTCAAGACATCCTAGCTCTTGGAATACGGCTGTAATAGTCAAATGATAAGTAATCACATTTCTTAAACTTTTACTAATCTCAAACTATTCAGACTAGTGATTGGTTTGAGTGTTTTATAAGAAAAAAGCATCTGGATGATGATGTTTGGTGTGTGTGTAAACATTTGTGCACCTTTCTTCTCCTCTGTTGGTGAACTTGTGTCCATCTTCTCTTCTTTTCCCTCCTCAGCTGAAACAAAAGGAGCACCGTAAGAGAATTAGATAAGAGGGGAAATAAGGGAATGAGACAAGTGAGACAACGAGAAGTGGAAAAAATAGTTTAAACACCACACCTTTAGACTTGTCCTCATCTGAGTCCTTGCCCTCCAAACCTTCTCCTTTGACCTCAGCAGGACCATCTTTCTCAGTTCCTGAAGTCTTGTCCTTCTCTTCCTTCTCCTTGTCTGCGTTTTCAGCCTCCTTCCCTTTTCCTTCTCCATTTCCTGTCTCCTTCTCTTTATCCTCTGTCACTTCAGAGGAGTCGCCCTCTCCTTCTTTCTTTTCAAGGACAGGAGATTTTTCAGACTCATCTGGGATTTCAATAATCTAGTGGAGAGACAGGGCAGCAAGTTTAAAACTAGAAGAATCTGATGCTCAGAACTTTTTGGACTGAAACAAAAATGTGTGAAATGGATATAAAAATCTGATTTACCTCTGGATCATCTGCCTTTTTGACTCCTTTGACATCCTCAGCCTCCTTCTTCATGTCTTCTTTGTCCTCTGATTTAGTCAAATCCTCTGTATAAAACCAATACACACATCAACGACAGGAATAAATGGCATTTTTTTAAGTCCTGTCCAGCCAATACATATATCATACTTTAGAAACTTAAAGGTTAGAATAAGACAGCAAACAGTATCTTCTGGCTAGCTGTTACGGTACTTTGATCAAATATTAAGAGCCTGTTGTCATGACTCCAGGGGTTACTTTAAGATTATAACATGGAGAAAAACTTCAATTAAGACTAGACTTTATTTCTTTGTTTTGAATTTAAATTTGAGTTTTGGTAATTTAGGATGAGTATGATGTGTGTTGTTTTTATTGGAGTGTGTTCGTACCTGGGACAGGAGTGTTGGGCTGTGTGTCTGCAGGGGTCCCAGTAGAAGGAGTCTTTGGGTCTTCACCTGCCGCCAAAGCTGCAGCTCTTTTGTTTTCCTCCAGCTCGGCCATCCATGGCATCGACCACTGACCGTTCACATGCTCAAACTCCTGCACCTGTTTGTAAACATGTAGATCAATCAGCCAATCACTAAGCTACATGTTTGCATAAGAGAGCAGTTACATGATCAAGACATGAACACTTTCAGAATTTGACACAGGTCACATGAACACTTTATTCCCTTTCAATAATCCAAATCAGATCTTACTCCCAACACAACATTTTCCAGTTTAGAAACCTCGGAAACGCCACATGTATCTTTTATTGTTGTACATTAAATGCAGGGTGTGTGGTTGCACAGAAACTTTATTACCGGAAAATTCACATAATCAAATCACATCATTCAAACAGCTGAGTAGGAATACTTTGTGCATATACAAATACTAAGAGAGTAGTAACTTATATTATGAGAACACATTTTGTACCGTTTTGGTTTTGAACTGGTATACCTTTTTCCTTATAAGTGACATCACACCAATACGGGTAAGCACATGCTGCCTGGAAAGCCCCTCACGTGGGACGCCGTCTGCAAAGGTCTCAGCTCCATCAGCCCCAGGCTCACAAAGGTGACGCATGAACAGAGACACGTAGGCCCTGAAAACACGTTGAAGAAGAAGATTCAGGGACAGCATCGTCCAACCTCTGGAAGCAGTGCTCACATTTCTCAGAAGGGGACGGGGAAAACAAATTCGCTCACAGCTGGAAACCTACAAAAGGCTTGTAGTCATTTCACATTGGCAATAATATTGCCATATAATAATGACCCCTATGTTTTGGTCTCTACACTGTAGCAGTACCTTTTAATTATATCAAAACATCTATTATAATGCAAGCTCCACTTCTCAAATGCCGCCTGCTGTCTGAACCTTAAAGGACAAAGAAGAACTTTGCCAGAATATAATGATTGAAATCCTCTAATGAAAGGTTGGGTAGAAAAGTTTATGAATCATTTCATGCTAACTTTGGTGCTTGAAAGTTTGTGCTAAAGACAGGTTTTGATGCTTTACATCTACTGGCAGACCAATGTTGAGACTCACTTGAATTCCTTCTCAGACTTCCCTCTGAGGTCCCTGACCAGCCACTGGTTGGTAAAAGCATCCTGGGGAGGCATCCCATAACGCATCACTGCATTCAGGAAAGCCTTTCTCTGCCTTGAGTTGAAGCCCAAAACCTGACAAGGGAAAAAATGCATTGAGAATTATATTCTCTAGAGGCGGCTTTGGAAGTTTCATCTCATCAGTAGGAACTCACCTCAATGTTGCCGCCCACTCTGGCCAACAACGGAGGCAGTGGTTTGTCCCGATCGTTCCTTAGCCCTTTGCGGTTTGGTCTGCGGGCGTTAGCTAAAACAAATTAAACATGGTCTAATTAAACATCTGGGGCTGACAATGAAGTTTCACTTAAGCCATACAAATGAAGAGTCAAAAATAAAACTGAAAGTTGTTCGATTGCCATCTGTGCTCTTAACAGCCTTACTTTGCTCTTTGATTGTGTTCCACTTACAGTTCATCACAGCAAACTCTGATCCTGCTGAAGCTGCCCCTCAGCGCTCTCTCTCTCTACAATAAACTCTTCTTCTTCGAGTGTGAAGCTTTCAGAACATTTACAACTGAAAGCAGTGCTGTGGTACGCTTCATTTAATAAAATAGAAGTTACAGAACCATAATTAATTGAGACTGAATAACAGTCAACACAAAATAAATGTATTCTCTGCACTTACAAATAAAAAAGTCAAATAAATAACAATGATGAACTGAAAGAAAAGAATAAATAGTAATGAACAGTTTGTTGTGAAAATAATACAAAGTGCTTTTTGGAAACAAACCTCATCAGAATAACTTAACAGTTGATGTGAACACAAACAACCTCTTTAAAGTGCAGCTATAAAGTTCAGCTGGCCCTAAAGCCATTGATTTTGATTGTTTTCCCCTGTTTCTTCTGTTTTCGCCTTCTCTTCATTTCCTTTTTCCTTGTTTTCCTGTCTTTTTTTGCCTCTCTACGCTGAATGCAGACGATGCAGCGACAACTGCTGCTTCCTGAGTAGATGTTGAGCTTCTCAGTATGGATATCGGAGCTGACGTCTGAATCTGAATAAACGTCTGTAGAGGTTGTTTGAAGGATGTTAGAGGATGAAAAAAAAACGGGGGTTCAAACAGTACTGAGGCCTTGTCAACAGGAAGTTCCACAATCATGTCTCAAGCAGTGCTTGGATCAAATCTCTGTAGATTTAAACAACCTAGAAAACATATGTGCAGTCCATCTTAAAACCAAAGCACACATCTCGTCTCTCAGTGCAGAGATGAAGACTGTGAGCCTCACCTTCACTCCGTTCATCGAAGTCCTCGTCTCCCTCCTCTGAAGCCACCGAATAATCAGACTGGTTATCAGACTGATCCTCCTGCCAGTCTAAACGGAGCATACACAGAGAAATGTTGAGAGGGGATACAAATGGAAAAAAGAAAACCCTTCTTTTGACGGAAAAGATAAAGAACATCCTAACTTCTTATGGAGCTGCAGAATCTTTAAATGATTGACAACATATTCAGACAGCAGGGGGAGCTGCTGCTTAAGAGTCATGTTTAACTAAATATCAGAAACAGTGGAGTTATCAAATTTTAACATCACTGAGGTGCTAATACTACACCAAACATACAACATAACACACATACACACAAAACATTTCACTCTGATTACAATGACTCCGATGGTTTCTCCTCACAAGTTTGAACTAAGAATTGTCTTTAAAATGCTCACTGCATGTCTATAAAAAATAAAATTGTTAAAATATTTTAAGTCACAACATTTAAGAAACATACTTTGGGGTTAAGTTATATTAATTACAATTTCTGATTTCTCTATTTTAAAGGATGAACTGATTTGCTTATTTCTCGTTTCTTGTATTTAGTAGTTCACAAAAGCATTTTCGAGTTTGATTTTACTGTCATGTTTGCATGTGTGGACCCCAGGAGGAATAGTTGCCACCTGGTTACATAAATAAATAAATGAGTAGGAACTTAACCCACAATTTCAGTTAGTCTTCTTCTAGTTATTTTTTGTGTGGCTACTATAATTCACTGAACATATGAGAGGATTCTGGGTCTCATCCAGAAACACTGACCCACACAATTTTGTAACTTTTCTTCATGAAACTCTCCCCCTGGATTCAAATCATTTTGAAACATGCTTTGTCTGAGGAAACCCAAAACTAACGTTTCTAAATCCAATCTCAAGCCACAAAACGACGACAAAACATCATGCAATGCACTCACTGGATTTTCTACACCAACACCACACAAACAGAAGTCCACCAACAGCACTGCACAACAAACACAAGAAAAGGTTTCATTATATGTTGTTCTGTACCCTGTCTTATACCTCGGTCCTCCTGGGAACCGTCATTGTAGTTGACTGGCTTTCGAGTTCTTTTGCCTTTGCCCAGATTTCGGGCGAGGTCCTCCTGCTGCTGCTCGTAGTGGTGACGAAGCAGCTTCTCCCAATAGTCAGGATCAACACTTTCCTCCTGCTTAATCACCTCTCTTTCCACCTCCTCCTCCTCAAACAAAGGCAGAAAATTAATGTGATATACAGATATATATCTATAGAGCTTATCAATAAAGCTAGATCTAAGTGAAAGTGGTCAAAGCCTGGAGCTGCTGTTACAACTAAAATTCAACAGTGCAGATATTTTTAGACTTTTACAACTACTGCGGATATCTCATTCATGTTGTGTAAAAAACTGTTAAATTACTAGTAAAGTTTTTATTGATAAACACACACACATTTTGAAGACACTCCTACCTCGTCGTCTTCATCTTTGACCACATACTGGGCCACTTTAAAGGAGCTGAGGTATTCGTTCATGCTCTGGAGCTCAGTGTCATCAGTGGCGTCCTGGTTCCTGTCCAGCAAACGGTCAATTGCCTGGTCATCGTAGTGGATCACACTGCTGTCATCCTCCTTGTTGTCCCCTAAATGCAGAATACATCTTAATAAATCTTTCTACCTCAGTCTTTTGCAACCAGTGGTAGTATTCTACTCATCCGCCTTAGTTTTATGTGTAGCCTAAAACATTTAAGTTGGTAAGCGTATCCTAGCCAAGAAAGCCAACCGTTTGACTGTTCATTACAGATTCTTTGGGGGGGGGGGGAAAATAACATTTCAACAAATATCGCAGCAGCCTTCATTTTAAATGGAATGAAGGGCAGCAAAACACCTGCCTCTTAAAATATACCATGCAAGTTATGGACTCTTTTGGTTAAGTAGAGGAGAATAAGAATGATGGATAACATTTCTTTAAGCTCAATATGGCCAATACCAATTAATTATTTTTTTGTACATGAGCTATGTCCTGATTGCAACATTAAATCTGAAGTGAACATAGCGGAGTATGGTACAAGGCAAGGAAAGGGAATGCAACAGCAACATGAGCAATGAGCAACACTCACCTTCTCCAAGTTCATCCTTAAACAACTCCTCAGTTCCAAACTTGAGGATGTCATCGAGCTCCTGCTTGGACATGGAGCCTGTCTTTGAGCCCAGACCAGGACGCACCACCAGATGGGTGAGCATCATCTTCTTCTTGGCCACCTGGTAGAGGGTTAAGAGACACAAATTTAGCAAAATTACACAAACTAACGAGCACACACTCCTAATATAGTTGATACAATTTCAGGAGGTATATGTAATCTCACAGACCTGTGTGATCCTCTCCTCCACAGAGGCTTTGGTAACGAAGCGATAAATCATCACTTTTCTGTTTTGCCCAATACGGTGAGCTCTGCTGAAAGCCTACAAAGCACAAACATGAAGCCAACAGCATAATCATCTATACTTTCAATGAACCATCGTACTGACATGAATGTGAGGTCATAGTCAGGGGGGTTGCATACCTGGATGTCATTGTGGGGGTTCCAGTCAGAGTCATAGATGATGACAGTGTCAGCAGAGGCAAGATTAATGCCCAAGCCTCCAGCTCTGGTAGAGAGGAGGAAAGCAAACTGTGGAGCACCAGGAGCTGTTGGGATGAACAACAGAAAAAGAAAAACAGAGACAGAAGGAAATTATAACAAATATGAGGCAAAGGCAGCTTCTTTTAGGCATTACAACCACTATATGTAAATGGCTCACCATTAAAGCGGTCGATGGCCTCCTGCCTCATGTTGCCAGTGACTCCTCCATCAATTCTCTCATATTTGTATCCCTCGTTCTCCAGGAAGTCCTCAAGCAGGTCCAGCATCTTGGTCATCTGTGAGAAGACTAGAACTCTGTGGCCTCCTTCCTTCAGCTTCCTCATCATCTTCTGCAGCAGCGTCAGCTTCCCTGAAGACTTGGTCAGAGCGTTTCCTTCATACATGCCATTTGGAAGTTTTGGTGCCTCCTGCAATCAGAGATAATATTAAATAGATATCTGCATTGCAAATGTGTCAACACACAGACATAGCTCAACATGCGTCCCCAGAAGTTGCTTGTTCTAAAATATTAGTGTAAAAAGCATGATATCATACTGTAGCGGCTGCAGGAAAGAGGTAGGGGTGATTACAGCACTTTTTCAGGTCCATCACCACATTGAGCAAAGAGACTTGGTTTCCTCCTCCACGGATGTTCAGAGCCTCAAAATTACGGGTAAGAATGAACTTGTAGTATTTCCTTGTTACAAAACAAACATAGTAAAGAAACCCAATTAGGACTTTAGATATGAGATAAAGGAAAATGTACAATATGTAGACTTGTAGATTGATATTCCTCTGCTCTACACCTACTTCTGCATGGGGCTTAACTCCACTCTCACAATGAGCTCAGTCTTTGAAGGCATGTGTTTGAAAACATCTGCCTTAAGCCTCCTGAGCATGTGTGGTCCCAACATGTCATGGAGCTTCTTGATCTGGTCCTCTTTGGCAATGTCTGCAAACTCCTCCAGAAACCCTTCCAGGTTGCTGCACAAAATAAAAGCATCAAAACAGTGAGTCAGTGTGTGTGTCGCTCATAGTATCCTTAATTCTGTACAGCTGTGCATTCTATGTCTGCTACTTACTTGAATCTCTCTGGTGTTAAGAAGTTCAGCAAGTGGAAGAGCTCCTCCAGGTTGTTCTGGAGAGGCGTGCCGGTCAGAAGCAGCTTGTGTTGCAGCGGGTAATTGTTCAACACTCTGAAGAACTAAAACAGGGAGAAAGCCAGAGAAATCAGACTTACATTTAAAACACGGGATACACAAACATCTCTATGAAGTTCTCTGTATATAGTAACCTTGGACTGGTTGTTTTTGAGTCTGTGAGCCTCATCCACAACCAGACAGGCCCACTCAATGGATCCCAGCACAGCCTGGTCAATGGTGATCAACTCATAGGATGTCAGCAGGACGTGGAACTTGACTGTTGAGTCTTTCTGCAAGACATAAAGAGAGGTGGACTTTATTTTAGCTTCCAAACAGAGACATAAGTAGAAATATATTGATTGGGGTTCAGATGGTTTAGGATTAGTACTGTTTGTATAAATTTGCAGTATTCATACTAATACTATCAAGTGTTTCTGTGTTTGGCACCAATACGAACAGAAAACACAAAATCACGTAAAACATGTAACTCATCTGGTTTTTAATACAAAAGGGTCAAAACTGCAAGGAAATTCAAGTTGTTTGACCGGAGCCTAGGGTCAAATTTGAAACTGAGTTTTTGTTGACAACGCTTCTATCTTCACCTTCTTTCCTTACCTTCATCTTGGATGCCTTTTTCCCACCTCTGATGGCATTTCCCTCAAAGGAGAACTCGTTCTCTCTGATGACAGCCCTGCTGTCTTTGTCCCCAACGTAGGTCACCACATACATGTCCGGAGCCCACATCTCAAACTCTCTCTCCCAGTTTATGATGGTGGACAGGGGAGCACTGACAAGGAAGGGCCCTTTGGAGTGACCCTATAAAAATGCACGACAAAGACAACTCTAGTAAGATGTTGTACATATATTATCAAAGCATTTATAAAGCACTTTTGTCCAAACAATTTGGAACAATTTGGAGTGTGGTGTCTGGCTCAATAACAGAATGTACGTCAACAACCTACAAATAATTTGCCAAAACAGCTGTTCTTGTGTATTTAAGAGTTCTTCCCTCAGAACTTAGTTCATTTGTGTCACATGTCAGAAACCTTAACCACCAACACTTATTGACAGGTAAGGCCGACTGAACAAGTAAAGCCTCAGGGCCCGGAACTTAAGCGGAAACATGTTTTAAACATGTTATAATTACAAATATTAAAGAATTATTACGTATTCTTTCATTTTAAACTAAATTATACTTTCCTTACCTCTTTGTACAAAGAGTAAAGGAAGACAGCAGTCTGCACAGTCTTGCCTAACCCCATCTCATCAGCCAGGATGGTGTCTGTGGCCTGAGCCCATGAAAACCGCAGCCAGTTCAACCCCTCCAGCTGGTACGGATGCAGAGTTCCTCCTGTGCTGTCCAGGTATTCCGGCTGTCTATCAAACTTGCTGGTGGGCTGGAAGGAAGAAATCAAGATGGATATCAATTCCTCATAGGTCCTTATTCATGTTACTTTTCTTTTGCCAGGGCACTCTTGAAAATTAGATTTTTAATCTCAACTATTTTTGTTCCTGGTTCAATAAAGGTTCGAGAAAAAAAGAAAGAAAGAAAATCTTGACAGCATTGCTTTGTAATAAAAAAATGTAAAACATTGGTTTGTTGTAAATAGGGCAGAAAAAGTCCACAATAACCAATGTTGTGATCGGAAATAAAAATCAGTTATGAAATACTTACATCTACAACTGGATTAGCTGGTGGTCGATCAGCTTTCTTCACCTTGACTGTCTTCTTCAACTTTTTACCAGGTCTGCCCTCTTCACCCATCATCAACTCTCTGGAAAAAAAAAATTGTGAGATAGAACATATCTTCAAGTGTGTTAAAAAAATAATCTTAAACATGTCATTGCATACCTGTGATTCCAGTAAGTCTGTTTGTAGGTGTCAAACTCTGGGATGTCCATGTCCTCACTCTCCCAGGTTGACTGGTCATAGGCTAGATCCCTCCACTTGATTAAGTAATGCACGTTGTTCTTTTTATCAACACTGACATGAAGAGGAAACACAACAGGAATGAGGCAAGTTATGATGATGTGCTATTACTGTGAAGGCTCCCAAGGTGGTATGGATCAAAATCAAATCTTTTCATGTAAACTTTTGTTATTCAAATATTTACCTCGGTCCACCTCATATTTCTGATTCATATTTTAACTATATTGTAATTATACATTGCCTCTGTAGTGTCAAACCATTTCCACAAACAAACACAAAGAGCAAGTAACAAAAGCCAAATACTTCAAACAGCAAGAGTATTGATAGAATTGATAAGAGATTCAAATTTGGTAAACCTGTGGTTGAGGACGCGGTGGATCATCAGCCACTCCATCTTGACTCCATAGCGATAAAACTCCTCCTCCATGTGGACAAAAAGAGGATCCTTGTTCTTCCTCTTGGTGCTTTTGCCATCATCACCTTCACCTCCAAAATCCACAGGTGGTGGTTCGTCCATGTCGGTCTTTCTCTGGTAGTTACGGAACATCACCTGGCAGTTCAGCTCCAACTAGGGATGAGCAAGGTGATAAAGAAAAAGGGTCTTAACATGCAGGGCGACTAAGTTTGTTTGTCTTGTGTGTATGTGCTGAAAGAGCGCAGAAAAACTCAGATCCTTGTCTATAGGGGGCATTCAGTTTCAAAGAATGTGGTACCTGAAGCTCCAGCACCCAGGAGCAGTGCCAGTAGGACATATTGCACCATTTGACAAAGAACTCCCTCTCCCTGCGGCCTGCAAGCGGTGGGGGATCAGGAGCATCAGCAGAAAGGTCAGCAGGCCGAGGGACAGGCGTGGAAGCTGGCGGTTCCCCCCATCGCCATGTTAAAACCTTCTGGACTTTGCCCTTCATCTGTGGACACTGTTAGAAAAGATTAATTTAAAAAAGCATGACCATAGGTGAGCAGTCAATTGCAGATAAGAGTATTTTTATACAGTACAGTATGGATGGATGGTGGCTCTTTAGGATGTAAAATAGCAGCAGAATATATACTGCATCAAAGACTGCCAGGTTTATCCAAAATACTGTGGGCGTGCACAAGATGGAATCTGCATTCCCATGCTCACCCACGTAGGCACATGCACACATAGACTTGCACGCACCAGTGCACTGCACTCACCTTGCAGCGGGGGCAGATCCATTCTCCATTGGGGATTTCCGGCAGAGGAGGGTTGAGGCAGTGGATGTGGTAGGAGGAGGGGCAGGTGTCACAGCAAAGCAGCTCCCCTCCATCCTTGCACACCCTGCAGAACTCAATGTGGTGGTCATCTTCTTCCTCCACCCCATCGTCCCTCTGGCCTTCCTCATCCTCCCCTTCAGCCTCAGAGAGTTCATCCCTGGCCTCCCACTGGATCCCCTCCTTCTCCTGGTGGCAGAATTACAGACAGAGGGAGGGAGGTGGTGGTGTGTTTGTGTGTGTGTGTGTGTGTGTGTGTGTGTGTGTGTGTGTGTGTGTGTGTGTGTGTGTGTGTGTGTGTGTGTGTGTGCGCGTGTGCGTGCGTGAGTGGTGGGTGGAGGGGGGGCAGACAGGCAGGGAAGGTATGCGGAACGGAGTGAAGAAAAACAGGGGAGGGGTGTGGGGTGAATTCAATAGCACAGGGGGTTGGGTGGATGTGTGCATTGCGTGCGTGTGCATGTTTGCGTGTGGAGCCATGGTGGAGGGAGGGAGAGAGGGTGTGGGGGGAGGGGGGGCAGTGACACGTGTGTTGAGAAAAGGAGAGGACATACAGGAACACGGGGGAATTAGAGGACAAAGAGAATTTGAGAAGACAAAATTGTGTTACAATCACCTTTGAATTAAAGACCATTCCCAACAATAAACTGCAACTTTAAAGATTCATTACCATACAACCATAGTTTATGGACAGTTAACATTTTTGCACTGCTCAGGCCAAATTTTTCTATGATGCAACAGAGGGGCCTTCTCTGAACAGCAGTGATAAAAAAAAAATGTACAGTACTCACGCAGTGTGGGCAGCTCCACTTGCCCTCAGGTGCTTTCTCCATGTCAGGGTCCAGGCAGACCATGTGGTACGCACGTGGACAGGTGTCACACAAAATGATCTCTCCACCCTGCTGGCACACCTCACAGTAGTCCTGGTGGTCTGTCTCGTAGCCATCGCCGTCCTCTGTTTCCACTGAGAGAAGAGATCCACGGAATATTTGAGAAATGTGACTCAGAAAATCAGGACACATAATAAGCAATGTCCTTCATTTCGGCCTTGACTTTGATCTAGCTCGATGAAGCAAAACCTCCAGGTTTAAGCTGCCGTCTGTTCCCAAATCTTTATCCAACACTAAGGCACAGAGGAAAGTACAGACTTTTACAAAGTGTTTCAATGCCAACCTTTCTTCTTTTTCTTGGCACTCTTGGGTTTCTTCTTTGGACGACTGCTTCGGTTTGAGCCATCCGACACGGAGAAACTCCCATCATCAAAGTCACTGTCAACATCGGGTTCATCTTCATCGCTCTGCCAGAGAAGCAGTCAAAGAGATGACATTTGGAATAAGTAAGCCTGGTTGCATTATAGTACATTGTAGACATTACTGATTTAAGTGCATGAAATTGGCATGAAAGTCTCTTACAGAGGAGCGCTTCCTCTTGCTGTTGAGTCCCCCTAGTTTGATCTTAAGTGGAGCCACCTTCTTAGGTTTGGGCTTCGGCTGAGGTTTAGGCGTTGGCCTCGACTTCTTGCGTGCGTTTGGACCTAAGAGAAAACAGAGATTTAAGTCAAATTAAAAGAAAACTAACTTAAGAAGTTAGAAAAATATCCAACCAATAGCTAGTAATCATGTCACACACTGTTCTTACATTACCTTTGCCCTCTTTGGTCTTGGCTTTGCGGAGTGGTGGTGCAGGGGCTGCTGGAGGAGCAGCAGGTGTTGGGGCAGGGGCAGGGGCAGGGGCAGGGGCAGGGGCAGGGGCGAGTGTGGGTGAACCAGCAGCACTGGTTTCTGCCACTCCGTCTGTCCCTGCCACCACCATGTTCTCAACAGCTGCAGCCACATTGGCAGCTGCCAAGGCTGCATTGGCAGAGGCACAACCCTGCAGGAGGACGGAGCACAGGGTGAGAAACTTTTATCTTTAAAACACATTTAAGGACTTGTGAATGGCAAGTCTCATTCACAAGAAGTTGCACTTGTAATCTTGTTCATAACTGCAATACCTTCAGAGGGTTGTTGGTGCTGAATTCTCTCCACTTGGCCATCATTAAAGTCATCATCTTGGAGACGGCAATTTTGGGGTTCTTGGCTGCAATTAATGGCCTACAAACAACATTTGTACAAGAAATATGGTAACTAATTATATTTTTCAACACAGATATTTCCTTACTAACAAAAGTGGAGGTGAATAATAATATCTACAGTTGATATCAAAAGTGATCCTCACCTAACAAACTGGCTGAAGGACTTGTAGTTGGTGAGGGAGCTGTAGTCTTCCTGAGTAAACACATGGTCAATGTCTTTCATGCCCCAGGCCTCCAGTAGTTGTGTCGAGCTTTTAGGCTGCAGGTGGAGAACAAGTGAAGCAGGTTAGTTTTTCATGTTAGTCTAGGGGGAATTCACTATTCGATCTTCATAACTCTTTATAAGTCTGAGTGAGCTTTTACCTGGCAATCATCATCATCATCCTCGTCTTCTTCTGGTTCTGGATCTTTCCGTTTGCTTTTAGAGTTAGACGAGCCTCCTTTCTCTGCTGCTGCACTTCCTTTCTTCTTTTCTTTGGCAGAGCTGGAGCGCTTCTTCTTTTTCCTCCCCGGGGCATAATCACTTCCTTCACTCTCTGACCGCACACCTCCCTCCTCTGCATCTCTCTCTGCTGCTTCTACTCCAATCAGGCGCTCTGGGGAGCTGACTGGCAACTCCTGCACGACAAAGAGCCACTTAGCAAATAATGCAAAGACATGTGTGCTTATATACATTTCCTATATCTTTTACATCATATGTTTTAATGCCGTCCTTTGTATTTAGTATATAGTTCAAAATAATAATGCACCATAACCAAAAAGGGGAGCTTGGATGTGAAGTCACAAAGACTTGAGTCTGTTGGTTTATCTATTGTTAATAGCTAAAAGATTACTTAAGAACAAATATCAATACATATTTTTTACTCAGAATTAAAGTAAAATCACAAAGAATCCTATTTTCAAATCAATTATGATGTATTCATTTTTAACAGTTGCCTCACTGTCTGTTGTCAATAAAATGTAGAAGCAAGTGACAGCACTTGGTAGACTTATTTATAACCAAGTAGGTTTAGGTTATTTTAATTCATGATTCATTTCTCAGTAAATTTTAAAATTAAGATTTGGGAGATCAAAACTTAAGTCAATGCACTTGAATGTGTTGTGTTGGTCCACAACCCAAAGTTATACAGCCTACTGTCACAGAGCAACCCCTATATCCAAATGGAAGAGCTCCACACAATATTTTCTTTCTTTGTAAACTTATTAGTGAACCGGACTTATAAATAAAAAATATATACATGAATTTGATATAAGACAACTAATTAATAAATCAAATTAACCTTGCAGCTACAAAATGAGACAAAATTATGATTATTGGGTCCTAAATTTGAGTCAAAGGATTCACAGATGCCTCTAATAAATATTTACAGCTGGCAAAATAATAATAAATAATATTATAATAATAATAATAATAATAATAAAATATTTCACTCCTCTAGATGTGACCAGATTTGGTAAGTTGACACTTGTTTTATCGTGTAAACACTCAAAAACAAGGACAATCATCAGCCATAATTCTGTTTTAGTATCAGAATATGAAAAGTTTTACCAAAACAGCAAACTTACCTCTCTGATGGGTCTTTGCCTTTTGCTGCTCCTGTTCTCTCGGCTGCTCTTTTTAGCTTTCTTCTTCTTCTTCGACTTGGGTACCTCGTCTACGTCAGACACAGCAGCGTCCTCCTGCTGCTGCTCCTCCTCACCTGCGGGATGACAGGCTTTAATCAGCGAGAGAATACAGCGTTGTACACAGCGACAGGAGGAGCTTTGCTGCAGGCCAGAGGGAGGAAAAGAAGCAAGACCGCGCGCACTGGCACGACTTGGCACACGTCCGGTGCGCACATGGACGCGCACGCGCACACACGAGCACACTGAGTCCAATGTGAAATGCCACAACAGCACAGGTTAAAACTTGTCCGTCTTTGAAACTTTGACAGTTCACACTCTCAATCTCAAAAGCACGTGCGAGGTGTAGGGCGTATGAGGGGTAATAAACACGTAAAATAATACTGTAAACACTTGCCTGACAAGTTAGCTAACTAATCTATTATGGCGAGTGACGGGCGGCCCGAACTGACTCGTCCTGACTAGCTCAGGAGCTAATGTTAGCCTCGGCGAGCTCAAATGACAGCAAGAGATGGACCCTCTTCTTTCGGAGGAGGAGGAGGTAAAAAAAAGCGTGCTTACCGTGAAGAAGTGAGTGCTCGTCCGCAGGTCCGAAGTCCTCCCTCTCATCCTCGCTGCCCGACATTTCCCCTGCGTTTTTAATGTTATTTCTTACTGGTCGATTTAATCCCCCCCCCCGAACCTTTCTGCTCCTCGGTCGGCGAGGGAGGGAAAATGACGTGGGACGTGTTGGAGAATGGACCGGGGGGGGGGGTGTCCAGAAAGGGAGGAGGAGGGGGGGGTGCTGGAAAAATAAATAATAATAAATAAGGTAACTCATCCTTGCTCGTCTCTTAATATCTCAAACATAACTGAACAGCTGCGTGCTCAAATAAGTTGAATAACTGTATTATGCATGCTTTGACATTATATCTTTTTTGACAGGTAGGTGCAGCCTATTTCTACACAGATGTGAGGGAATAAGTGACATCAAACCTGACTTCAAGAATGAGCGGCAAGTCCGCACTGTCGAGTGAAAACAATACATGAAGGAAAAGTTTAAGCATTGAAACCCTACCTTGACACATTTGAAACTTACTGTACAGTGCGGTCCCGGGTCGAGGTGTCTTCTGTTTGGCCGCAAAAATTAACACGAGTCAGGTTGTTGGCGCGGCTGTCGTTGCCATTAAGTGTTTTTCATTAAGTCGGCTGAGCCAATGATCGGCGAAATTAAAGAAGTGTGCCGTCACTGACCCCAAAACACGTTGCTCCGTGCCCCTCTTCTCTCTCCCCCAACCTCACAGGCTCAGCTTAGCTAACATCCTCACAAACACACAAAGGGGGCAGACATCCCATAATAATCCCCCCCTCCCACACTCACACAGGACTCTGCATAGTTACCTCGCAACGGACAGACCATAATACTCAGCCTGCCCCCACCCCCTCCACCGCGCGCGCGCGCACGCACGTACACTACCACCACTAGACATGCATGCGCGAGGCTCGAAGCACGCACACTCCTTCCCCTTTCCACTAGTAGTCTCAGCCCCCTTAGCAACCCCGTTGTCATGGTGACACCCCCTCCCTCTTCTTCCCCGACAGACCATAATACTCCAGCAGTAGCAGCATACATCCCATAATATGCAACTCTTAAAAAAGACAAAAAAAAAAAATAGTCACATGTTCTCCAAGGGAGCTCAGGTCCACTGGTGACAGACCATAATACTCCCCATCATCCACCTGGGAGTGAGCAATGAGCATGAGTATGCCAAGAAGTCAAAGAGCCTTCCATTTTGTTCTCCTCGCACAGGTGGACTGTGCCCACAGCACTGGCTGTAGATACCACTCATGGATTCACAGAACTTGATGTGTGTCAGAATAGGCTATGATGACAATGCCAACAATGTTGCTCAGCATCATAGAAGCCGGCCGAGGCCTCCAGTCACTGTGTTGTCATCACTGATAGAAACTGCTACAACACTCAACTCAGTCTTCTTGTTTTATTGACCAACACGATTGGGTTCTGTGTGTGGTTTAGTCTTGTCCTTCAACTCTAAAAAAGGCCAACAGGTGTGCAAAGATGCAAGAGTGGTTGTAGAGTATTGTACTGAGTGTAAAATCTTGGTCTGATGTCGGATACTGCTGTATATTGATTCATTAAAACACACAATATGTTGCTTTCGAGTTATTTTTACAATGCATAAATAAAACAATGAGCTACTGCACATCAGATAACCATGAAAATAAATATGACTAAAAGGCTGATTTTCTAAGAATTTTCCAGACTTCAAAATCATGGATATTAGCACAAAGACACTACTACAACTGGCAATTATACTGTGAAAAAAATGTTTCTAATTGACTACAAGATCTATCAGAGTTCTAGCTGCTCCAGGTGTACTTATGCCTGCTGAGTAATAATATAAATAATATAATATAAAATAAAATAATAAAATTGGTTTCTAAAATGCCATGGTTCACTAGGGTTAATTTTGTTCAAATTTGAAGCACCTTCAAACAAGCAACATGTCCAAATAGGTGATTGAAAGTAACTTTGAAGCCACACTGTATTTGTTCTAAATACAAACTTATTAATGCAAATGTGTGTGCTGAGTCACTCCCTGAAGGCCCTAAATGCATGTATGCACTGTGAAAAGTGGAAACAGTATTGCAAACATAAGGTTGGGCTTCTCCTGCACAAGTGTATCAGTGATGGCATTTTCTGTACAGTATATTGGGTTCAGCTGGTATGGTAAAAGAAGATTCAAGCTCAGAGGCCTTCCATTACTTCCTCTACATGTATGGCCACTCTGCAGTATTCCCCACTCTGCAGTGCATGCAGATCACATAGCAACAAAGGCCTATGTCTGCCCGTTGTCTGTTCCTATCGCTTGAATGGCTCTTACACATGCATGTATGCTCACGCGCACGCACTCACGTGCAACTCCGTCACCAACACCTCCTCCTACTCCCTCCAACCCATATGTACAGTTATCTTTCCACTTCACACGCACTGCACCCCCCCCCCCCCCTCCACCACCACCACCACCACCACCATTCCATAATATTCATGGATCGTCCATTCCCTCTGCCCCCTCCCCCTATGTGCACGAAGCTCACCGCCCACTCTGCCAGCCCCCCTTCCCTGCCTGACAACACCACTGCTTGCCATCCCATAATATTCATGCACATGCTCCACACACATTCATACACAGCAGTGCATTCAGCTTTTTGTTGGCAGAGATCCCTCAGCAATGTGAGCGTGCACCATAGGCGTGCACATGCACAGCGTTCTTGTCTGCATGCTATGACTTTAATCAAGCCACACCCAGGTTGTTAAAGCAGGTAGCCACCGAGTGTGAAAATAATGCAAAGAGAGCAAAAGGTGAGGGGTCACATCTCTGTCTTTAATGACCTTGATGGAAATATGTTCCCCAAGTCCAGAGTCTTCCTGCGGCATCGTCTCTGAATAAGGCAAGTTATCTATCCTTTTGCAAGCACCATTGGACTAAGTAAAATCAGTTTAAATAATTCCCTCACCTACAGCAGAGTTTCTAAAAGTCTGCTGCTGCCTCTCAATATAACAGGGAATGCAAGTCATCTCAACGTTTATGTCATGCTGAAGCTTTAACAAGCTTCTCTTTTGGCTCTGCAACCCAGCTACAGTCAATCAATACTGAACTGTTTCAGCATGATAAAATGTCCACAAAATAGAGGAAAGATAAAGATAAAAAAGGAGGGAAAGTTATTTACGAGAGAGGGGTGAAGGGATGAGCACAACAGAGGCGCCGGACATGACAGTGGCCAGCTCATCACCATGGCGTTGCTGTGGGAGACAGAAGAAGACGTCACTTGGAGAAACAGGGGACACAAAGGAGGAATACGACATGAGAAGGACAAAAAAGAAGGGAAAGGGGCCTTCAAGAAACCTGTCTTTGCAGATATGGAAGAGAAATATTTGTGTTTGTGTGTGGGATAGAGACAGAGAGTAGAGAGAAAGGCTGTGTGGATGGGGTGACCATTTACTCATGAACCTGATGTCAGAGGGTTCAGGTAAATGGGCCACCATATCCCAGACAGGGAGCGTAACTTGAGTCTTGATCCAAATCCTGACTCATCTGATACAACAAATGAGGCCTAGGAGCAATAAATAAGTTTCACAAGGTGCGACAAGTCTGTAGGCAACTTCAGCGATTACAAATCACTGGCCTCAAAAGAAACTCAAGGTTTGACTGCTATAAAACTAACAAAAAATATGGATAGGAATTAAATACTAATTTAAAAAAACAAATATTAAACTTAATAAGTAATGCAAAGCAACACATTTGAGCAATGTCAAGAGTAAGCTATACGTAGGCTATAATATTAGAAATGATTATGCCATACAAAATGGACCTAAAAGGTCAAATGTTTGCTAACATTAGCACCGCTAGCTATAAAACTTAAGCTAATTTACCCAGTTTTAACCAACCTGTCTCATGTAATTGCAAAATTGAACTCAAAACAAACATTTAGTTACTGAATCGTGTATGTTTCGAACTAATAAGACAGTATATTACTTGATTAAATCAAACTAGCCAGAATTAGCAGACAAGGAAAACAGCCATCTAGCTAGGAGCTCAAATTAAATTATTTGGTGAGATAAAGGTTAATTTAAATCATATGCTGAAACATTTATTCACTGTTTTCTCATTGATTTACACAAAGACTGTGACAATTACCTTGGCCTATGTTATTCTTTTTGAACTTGTGCATAATCAGCCGTAAATGGCCAGTTCAACAAATCAATCGATCAAAGGTATAGGCTATATGCCACAATACAAATAACTCTTTAAAATACAGAGTCAAAATAAAACTGAAAATGTAAATGACTTTCTGCGCATATGTTTATTGTAGTTTAATTTCCCTTGGAGAATAAAATAATGCTAGAAACAGTAACAAAAATACTGGAAAGTGAAATAAAGCAACGACACTGCTTTTATCTAATTTTATTGTGAAGTCTAATGAAGTTATAGAGGTTGATATTCTAAGAAGTGTGACAGGAAAGGGACAAAAGGGGTACACTACAAAATATGTAGAAAATGGCAATTAAGTTGAATAATAAATCATTCAATCTGTATTTGTATAGCGCCAATTCATGACAAATGTTACTTTACAAAAAGCAGGTGAAAGACCCTGCTCTTTGAATAACTAGGCCTAATTGAGGATCAATCATGCCATATAGCTTATATTTTGTGCTATTTGTTAATGCATCAACAGACATTGAGAGTATCTAAGATGCTCTTCTCCACAACCAAATATCTACAGAACATTTTATTTACCTATTTTTATCACGTCACAAATGATTTCTTTACTGCTTTCTCCTAACCTCAGTTTAACACCCATCCGCCTTCTCCTCATGCCCTCTTTTCCCTCCTAACTGGTGATTTATTTGCCTCAGTTCCAATATTTGTCGGCACTGTGTTTTCTTCCCCTTGTCTAAATGTCACCCCTTCTTCTAAGACAATATAGGGAGTGGGAGAGAGGGAGAACGAGAGGGCAAATGTGGGGGAGATGGAGGAAGGGTGGGGGTGGGGTGGGGGGGACTCGTAAAATGAGCAACAAAGTTTGGGAAAATTAAACATTAGGTAAGACACTTTTTCACATGAATGTATGTACATATTCTTGGAAACAGAAATGCTGTGTCACAGTTTTCGATTGGATGATTAAATTGATCTATATTATATATAGAGGAAACAAAAACCGTTAGTTTGTATTGTCAATAAGTATTTCTCAACTGCAAATGCACACTTACACAATCAAAAGACCCTGTAAAAAAAAAAAAAAAAATCATAGCCGTGGTAAGTACATTATCTCAGGTTTAGGTTCAGATTTGAGGTCTAATGTTGAACAAACATCAGAAAGTATACTTACACTACAAATACAGGGGTAATACAACTATTCTCATTCCCAAAGCCTCCTCCTCCTTCCCTCGGCATCACGCTTCTCCTCTCTCTCTCTCTCTCTCTCCCACTCTCATTCTCTACCTCCTTTATAACCCATCACTCCCATCTCACTGCTCTCACTCATTCTCACTGTTTCCAACTGGAATGGACATTTGTTTTAATGGGAACCAAACTGAGCACTTGCTGACACAACGTTATGCTGCTTTTTTGTAAAGTTGAATTTTATATGCACTTCTGGACTTTGAGTTTTGCTTTTTGGAGGAAGTCTCTAACTATATGTTCAGATAAATTGGACATGTGGATTAATTATTGTTTGTAAAGGATGAGATTTTCTTGCAGTTTGTAAAAGAAATTACTGCGAGCATGCTTTTGCAATCAGTGACAGCACAATTGAAGAAGCTGATCAACAACTTCAACGGTTGAAATTGGGATTAAACTTCAATTTGATCAAGTTATCATCAAGAAAGAGGAAAAACTGGATATCACAGGACTATGAACTGGTAAGAATATGCGCTCTTTTTGGGAACACTTTTTCAACACTCTTGACAAATGTTTTGTTGCCTCATATTTACATCTTACAAAGCTGAAGCAGTGTGATCATATAGAAAGTTAGAAGCCTTTGTCATTAAATATATGTTTTTAGTGTGTTCATGAATTGGATTTAAAATCAAAAGGTCTATGATAAGGGTGACCCCCTTCTCCTGTAGTGTTTTTGTGTCTGACCTGTTAACTTGACCTTTTGACAGACATGTGGGGATCATCCCCAGACTCTGCTCCACAAGCATAAACGAACACAACAACAAACAAACAAACAGACGGAGCACTTCAACTGTGGAGGCGGGCAGTGTGCTCTCCACCAGACCCAGCCTGACGCACGGAGACGGACAGACAGACAGACAGTCTGATGCCAACTGTCTTCACTGTCAATCTCACGGCACCACTCCTCCTCCTGTTGCTATGGGCAACCCACCCCACCATGGCAACCAACTGGCTGTAAGTCTAGCGTGCAAGGGGAGGAAGAGAAAGAGGGAGTTTGTTTGTCATGCTATAACTTTTAAAAGATGGTGACATGTCTCTAAATCTCTTTCAGTCGCTCCCCTCTCTTTCTTTGTCTCACTCCTGGTGACCTTTTCTCTTTTCTTTCTATCTGCCTTCAATGTGTCTTCTTACCCCGGTCTTCCCCTTGTTTCCATCCTCTCTAGAACGCTGCCTGGTCATTACCTCTCCATCCTTTTTCTTACCCTCTTTTCTCTTCTTCATGTGCTCTTCCTCTTTCACTCCTTTTCTTTTCTTGAATAGACTCTTTTACCCCCTTTCCACAATAACTTCCCTTTCCAAAAGTTGCCCAGACTTACTATTACTCTCCCAACCTTTTGTGTCCCAGCTCCCTGGCGAGGCTGCCTCGCTCGAGGCCCGTGTCAGGTGCTTCTCCATGTGCACGCCTACGGGGCCTAACCCCGGGGCAGGTGGGTGTGTGCAGGGCGCGAGGGGAGGTCATGGAGTCCGTACGAAAGGCAGCAGAGATGGTCATAGAAGAGGTATGGTCGGAAGGCAAAAAGTTTTAGAGCCACTTATTTCATTATTATCAGTAGTGTGTTGTAGGTGAATCATTTTGAATACTTAGTGTTACGCATGTCACCATCAAACTTAGTGCCAGCACCAGTTCAGGAACCGCCGCTGGAATTGTTCCACCACCCCACGTGGGATCAACGTATTCGGCAGAGTCATGAACCAAGGTATCCTCACAAATCATAGGGAATATCTTCCTGAAAATTGGGGAAAAAATCCACACATCCCGAGGCTTTTACATAATTTACAATGTCACCTTTTCTGGTTTCAGGTACTCGTGAGGCGGCCTTCGTGCATGCTTTGTCTTCAGCAGCCGTGGCGGTGGCTGTGACCCGAGCCTGCACCCGTGGGGAGCTGGAGAGGTGTGGCTGTGACAGGAAGGTCAGGGGGGTCAGCCCTGAGGGTGAGCTCTGCTTATATTGCATGAAAATGCAACTTGTAAGCCCCTATGGAGTCATGAAAATGAAGTAACTACTTCAGCTTGGTTGTCTGAGGATTGAAACTTTTAAGTAGGAAGTCTTAATGTTCACATCCAAAGCAGTGATCTCACAGCAGGTTTTATCCAAGTGGCAACTCACAGTGTTGTAAAATTAAGCCAATGGGCGTTGCAATAAAATTGTAGTTCCTCATTTGTCCCCATGAGGCTGACTGCAAAAGCCAAGGAATCCCCATTGGGTCCCATGCTAAAAATATAACATTTTGCAGCAAAAAATACATGTTCACAGCTTGTTTCGAAAATGGATTTGTCAACCATTTTGATTTTTTAAGGGCCAAGAGTTATGCATTATAAAGCATAATTGGGGGCTTGGCCATTTGACTGACAGGTTTGTGCACTGTAGCTGATTGCAAGAAGGCTTAAGGCCCACCTCAACTCCACCACTGTGTCTGTTACTAGATTGATCAGAAGTTAGATAAAAATGGACAAAATGTATTTCCAATATGGCGACCAATATCATGACACCTCTTCAGAAACCAGTGGGTCACTAGCACTGTCCATGTTTTGTACAGTCCATGGTACTTTACCATCAGCTGTCTCAGGTAAGCACCTGCTCTGTGATATAAATGATTAGATCTGAGATTTATGAGTACATTAGCAACACCAGATTGAACATATACCACTTCTGCCTTGTGTAACCCAGTGTTGGTTTACCATCTCACAGCAATCTTTTTCAGCCCTATTCTAAAATATTAAACTGTGTTGAAGGTACAATAATCTATCGCGTTGATTCTCTGTCAACCTCAGGTTTCCAGTGGTCAGGGTGCAGTGACAACTTGTCCTACGGTGTGGCTTTCTCTCAAACATTTGTGGATGAACCAGAGCGGGCCAAGGGGCTTTCAGCAGGGCGACCACTCATGAACCTCCACAACAATGAGGCTGGACGAAAGGTGGGTGGTGGCGTTCCAAGATTGAAGACCTACCTCAGGTATTTTGTCATCTGCAAGATTAAGTGACAGTTCATTTCTCTCCTCCCGTCCTCAGGCCATCCTTCACAACATGCAGGTGGAGTGTAAGTGTCATGGCGTCTCTGGCTCCTGTGAGCTAAGGACCTGCTGGAAAGTGATGCCTCCATTCAGGCGTGTCGGCGTTGTGCTCAAGGAACGCTTTGATGGTGCCACAGAGGTATCACAATACATGGCAGCCTTATCTGAAACCTTTAAAAGTCTCAGGTCTGTCTAGCTCTCTTGACATTGTCTTCATCTTAGGTTCGCCTGACTCGTATCGGATCCAGGACAGCCCTGCTCCCCCGCGACCCCCAGGTCAAACCCCCTGCTGCAAGAGACCTTTTGTACCTTGCACCCTCCCCAGACTTCTGCCATCTCGACCCTGACAACGGTATCCCTGGAACTGCTGGAAGAAGATGTAATGGTAAGATCAACAAGCAAGACAGACTCACAAGAATGATCCAACGTATCAATAAGAACAGTTGCAGAAAAATGACGTCTCTCTCTTCTAAAACACAACCAGGAACCTCTCGGCTAGCACCAGACGGCTGTGAGCTGGTGTGCTGCGGGCCCGGGTACAGAGCAGGCCGGGCTGAGGTGGTACAGCGATGCTCCTGCAAGTTTTCCTGGTGCTGTTCAGTCCGCTGCCAGCAGTGCAAGAACACAGTCACCATTCACACATGCAGAGTGTAGGAGGAACCATGAATGCCCCGACCAGAAGAAAGACCTGAATAAACTACTAGACTGACACTTGTAAACACAAGACAGGACAACAATTTTGAACTTAAAACATTTGCTCACTTCACGTTAAATTCTGGTCCAAATGCAGTCTTACATTTTTTACTGAAGCTGCAAGGCTCTGGTTTGATGAATCTGTTGGAAAAGCTATTAAGTTAGTAAAAAAAAAAAAGAGCAATGAAAAGCTTCAGAAGTAAAGCAAAAACATAAGTGGAAATGGACAGGCAAGCATGAACACAAATATACACAATGACAGTCAACAGTTAATCTCAAGTTGAACTGACAAAGCCTTTGAGGCTGAACTTAACCAAAACTAACAGGGACACGTCACAGCACTATCTATTTTATGCAAACTATTCCTGTTGTGTCATAGACTAGCTGGTCATTGAACATGTTCTGTATTTATGTTTGCTTCTCGATTCTGGTTTATTTATTTAAACATCTGAGTTTCTGCCTTACTTCAGCATCCAGCAACTTCTTAAATAGCAAAAATAACTTTTACTTACGTCAGTGTCTTGTGTTTTGTCACTCCTCTTTATGAAAGTCTTCTGTCTGTTACTGCTCAAGAGGTGTTGTTATTTCTTTTTCAAGAAATCTAATAAATACGGTAGTTTTATCCAAAATGTGTTTTAATGAGTTTCTCATTGACCAAAAATGTCTAAGATAATGGTTAAAGGACCCCTGTGGAGTTTTCCACCACTAGAGGCCGCATGGAGCAGGGTATTTAAAGGTCGACAAGCCACGCTGTGCATGAGTGAACATTTACTTTTTGGAGAGATTTTATTATAGCTACACTTTTAAAATCACTGTTAGGGAACACAGTTACTAAGTTTGAGTTGTAACATGACAAAGCACAACATTTATTCATTTTATTTTGACCCTTTATGCACCACAGTCAGTGCCAGAAGGAATATAATACCAAAGAACATCTCTCTCTCAGTAGAGGAAGGTTAGATATTCCACTTATAGCTAGAACATGCTGTTGTTCCCTACTCTACCAAGTTAACTCTTGGTAATTAACTTTCATTACTACGACATTTTACCCAAATTAACATTTATGTGACATGGTGTCTTATTGAGAGTAGGCCTGTGAATCAAGTTATAGCAACAATGATTTTTTTGGGAGATCACAGAAGACTGACCCTTTGAGCCAAGTGGCTATATGTGGAAGATGTAGTAAAAAGTCCCTTCAGGTGATGTTGAAACTTTAAATTCATGAGAATGGGGCTGACGCAAAGTCAAAGAAACCTTGACCTCTGACCTCCATAATGCAATCAATTGTCCCTCAGTCCAATAGGATTTTTTTTAACTGTTGATGACGCAAGTTAGCACTTAACATATGCCACCATCTATTTCATTACATCTCAAAACGTCCCTCTTCCTATGGATTTGCGCTTGCTGTTTGTGCAGATGGGTTGCCATGATGAGCCTCTTTAAATTTAGAACAGGAAAGATGCATGAAAGAGGTGCAGATAATTTCTTTTTTGCAAAAATAAATCTTAGATCACAAAACTGTTACCTCTCATATGACCTCACCTGTGTGTTTGTAGAAATATAGTAGTTTATTTGCGTATGGGATATTTACTTTGCATATGTTCTCACGGATAAGATCACAGACAACCTCCAACATGGTGACAGACAGTTGGTCATTCTTGTCCCGAACAAATGAGGCTTCAAAATGTACCTGGGCTTGTATTAGCACATGCTAATAGAATCCTCTATGAACTCAAGAGCACTCGATTACCGAGGCCTGAACTTGTGTGTTTTTGTGAGAAAGAGAATCTAAAAACAGCTGTAGAAAATCTCTGCATGACAACACAAAAACTACAACTGCCCATGTCATTAAACCATTTTATTAAAAATATCCTGTGATTACAAACACCCAGAAATTAACTAGCAAAGTTTTTCACCTCAATCTCTATTCATATTCAGACATATTCAAAATATTACAACTCCATTTGTTATATTATCCAAATATGGTAGTCTAGCTATAAAAAAAAAAAAAGCTATCTCGATGACATAACAACTCAAGTTTCAAATGAAGAATTGCTTACAATTTCCCAAAACAGAGTCAAAGAATTATTATAATATACACAAAAGAATAAAATTTATATTTAGGAGTCAACTGAAGAAGGGAATTTGGCAAAAAAAAAAGCACTTGGACTCCTCAGAAGTCTCTGGGAATTAGAAGAAAGTAACCATTACAGACATCTACCTTTATTTTTGGAGTGACAATAAATCTGTCGTGCTTTCATTATTCAGCTCATGAGGGAAGTTAGCACTTAACGTTAATGTTAAAGTGTTGCCCGTTCTTAAATTCCCACACAGGCCCAAGAGGTCAGAATAAGTGAAACGCAAAAGAAGCCAAAGGCAACTAAATAAAACTCTTTGTTAAAAAAAAAAAAAAAAAAAATCAAGCGACAGCGACAGGCAGAGGGGGGCCCGCCCCTGGAATATTTGTAGAGCAAACACTGCAATTTAGAAAGCTTTCAGACTGGGGGACAGGTGACACCTGCTGCATTTACTGCACCCTCCAGTTTTCCTCCCTCAGCCTCTTTTTAAGTTTATTTTGAAGGCACAATCAGTGTACGAGTGTACTAGAATAAGTCTCATAGCCATTGTACCTCCCATCCCCTCTTGTTTTGTCCTTTTCCCCATAATGGCCATTGATCTTTCTGACGTTTTGATTCGCCCAGCCTTATTTCTTACACTGTTCCATGTCACTCTTCTGTTGATCATCTATAGCAGCACACACTTGCTCTTCTTTTTGCACTCGGGAGGCTCCAAGGCGGCCAGGATTGCCTCATCAAACACATTCTTAAGCCCTCGCTGGTTGAAGAGAACAGGAAACAAGATAGAGGTCAAAACTAGAATTGTGTATTTTTGTAAAACTGTATGATTTTGTTTTCAACTTAACAGTATGATGAAAAGTTAACACACCTGTGTCAGAGCAGAGCACTCCACGTATTTGACAGCCCTAAGGTCACGGCCTAGCTTTTCTCCGACCTCAGGCCCAATAGGGCGCTGTTTGTTCTTTGCCAGCTTGTCAGTTGTGTTGGGGTCGTCCCTCAGATCCACCTGTGTGCCCACTAAGAGGAAAGGTACACGTGGGCAGTGGTGAGTTATCTCAGGAACCCACTGAAAGATAAGAAGAAAAAAAGAGGAAAAATTCAGATCTTCTCAGCTCTTCTGTCATATATGGTCACAAGTAACTCAACATATCTTTGATACTAAACAAGTGTGTTTTAAACTGTCTGATCGCAGGCAATAAAAGTCAGAGTCATTGCTCATAAACGTCACCTTTTATCAGACACTTCCTAATTCAGACAAAATGAAGAGAATTTAAGATGACTGCATTGATTTATACAGTTATCTGTGTTTAGACAAGGTTTACTATTGAGAACTTAAACATGAAATAAAGAAAAGAAAAATTATATTTCTCAATTTCAGAAGTGATCGTTTAAAGTATCCTTTAAGCTCTAGTATGAAACAAACAAATACAACAAGCCTCAGCCCTGGTCAGGTCTTTAGGTAAAGTTTAGTCAACAGTTGAGTGTAAGTATATGCAGTTATAATAATAAAATATGAATAATCAAATAAGTTTTGTTGCTAAAATGCCAAACTTTTCCTTGTTTAAGCTTTTCAAATGTCATGTTTTTCTTACTTTTGGTGAAGCCACAGTTTAGTATCTTTAGTAATTGCAAGGAGAAAACTTTATCAATGAGAAAATATTGTACTGATGAATGTTATTAAAAGAATTGGAACTCTAAATGTCTGTCCAACCGATTCTGCAAAATGGCTCTTCAAATATATTTCACAACAAAATCCAATCTCTTGCTTTTACTCAATTAGTGAAAGAATGATTCGAAGACTGACCTTCTCTTTGACGTTTTCAAACGATGAGGGGGAGACGACAGAGAAACATACAAGGAACACATCAGTCTGTGGATAGCTGAGAGGACGCAGCCTGTCATAATCCTCCTGACCTGAGAATGACATTACCAAGTGGAATGAGAAATTTGGGATTCAGAGTTAAATGAATTAGTTTTAAAGTAACAGTCTTTCAAAGAACATTTAGGTCACCTGCTGTGTCAAATAGTCCGAGTGTGTAGGGCTCTCCTCCAATCATCACCGTCACCGCATAATTGTCAAAAACCTTTGAGCACAAAAACAGGGGGATACGATTAGACGCTGAAACGGAAGCATGTTTTAATTGTATTGTTCTTGAGCATTGAGGAAATAAGAAGTTAAGGTGGTCAATATGTTAAAGGAAGAATGTGCGACTGTTTGATCCAGGGTGACCGTGACCGTGATCTAAAGACACAAGATGTGACATCCAAATAAGAAGTGAGTATGCTGTTCTTCTTTCCTCTAGTCCTTGACTAAAACAGCCTGTGATGTTAACATGATGTAAACATGGCTCTGACACAGTACAGCCAGCGGGACTCACGCTTCTCACTCATTGTTGACAGTCATGACTCAGAGAGACATTTACAGAGGAAATACTCGATTTCTGCTGTATTGATGTGTAAAGTGTTGCACATTCTTCCTTTAAGGACAAGGGACTTTGAAATATGACCTAGTCTCGATAAGAAGTTTTCTTACCGTTGGCACATATTCTGAGGGGAACTTGTTGGTTGTGTAGGAGATCAGTAGGCAGGTCTTTCCTACAGCACCGTCCCCTACCACTACACATTTTATAGTCTGCATCTACAGGGAGAAAGACAACATAGGAAACGTCATTAATGTGTTTGAAAGATGTACAAATTAAATCACCCAACAGTGAAATGACTGTTTCTTTACATCTCTGTATTGTGTACAGTTATTCATCAGAACTGGTAATTAAAACATTATGAGAAAAAGTAGTATAACACTCAGAGGGACATTTTGACAACTTTTACTTTTGATAATAATAGTATGATTATGATATCAATAATGACCAACACTTGAACAACGGCACAGTGGATATAGTCAGAAATGAGGGAGAGAAGGAGTGCGGAATGACATGCAGGAAAGGAGCCACGGGTCAGATTTGAACCCGGGCCGCCCACTTGGAGGACTATATAACCTCTGTACATGGGGTGCGAGCAATAACCACTACCAGCACCCCAGCAGTTTAACTTTTTGTACAAATTTTGACAAAGTGATATGAGGAATAAAAAGGTGTTTCATATAGCACTGCCACAATATTATGATGGTTCTTAAATGCATTATATTCTTTTGGTTTTTTTTAACAAATGCAACTATTTAGGAAGCTACCGTTATTCATTATTTTTTAGTTTAAGATTTGACATGTTTAACATACTAAGAATTAACATTCAATTCTTAGTATTTGACGACCAAGTCCTTGAATAAATTATATTTAAAAAAAGGGTTATAATGTCTGTTCTGCGTTCAACTTATTGGACTTTCTAGATAATTCAGTTTGCAGAGCTGCTGTATTGAATGTATGGAGAGATATTTTTCTGTTAAGAGGCTCACCTTCACTGGTATAAATGGGATAAGCGATCAAATGAAATACCTGTCAGTATAAAGTTTTAAACCTTTGCTTTTTTTTTTGCCTGTCAATGAACTACTCTCAGAAAGTGAGACTCTTGATTAATGCTCTGTAACATACAGGTGCACTGCAAAAACCAAACAGGTTTAATAAAAACATGCTGCATATAATGACACATAGGAAGAGCTGTCCATGTCAATTGCGAATAAAAATGTTTCTGCTGTGTCACAAAGAAAAGAAACAAATGTAGAATATTAAGTAAATGTAAAGGATTAGTATTAGTCTACTATATACTGGTATAAATTGCTTAGATTCTACTTAATTTAACTGATTTTGCGATATTCTAGATAGTTAGCACTGCCTGAGTTATGAAATCGTCTTTTAAGTGGCATGTGCATGTAAAAGATAATTGATGACAGTGAGTCACTTCCGCATAGGCTGCATACCAGAGATCGACGGCCTATTAGCACCAAGTGATTTAGAAGCCGACATTAAAAAGCACGCCAGCTGAATAAGCAGTTTCTTTGATAATCTGAATGCCTAAAGGTATAGAAACTGTAATAAAACAACTGAAAAGTAAGAGATCTAAGTTGAAATTGAAGAGCGATGTGTTAGAGATGAGACTGTTTAAAGTGACCTGAGGGACTGTGTTAGCCCTGATAGTTCAAATCACAAAATAAAGTGTTACCGTGGCTGACAACTTTTAAATCGTTTCCTGGGTTGGCTAACCTAATAAACTAGCAAAAGCGCAATATATTAGTATAAAAAACACACACAACACACGCCAATCGGTGGTGATAATCTACAGTTGCGACAACTACATTAAGCAGATTGATGTTAGCTAAAACTGGATTAAGCTTTGTCGTCAGGAAATTTAAAAAAAAAAAAAGCTAATACACAAGATTTTCCTTTCGGTGTGAACTTAATGTTGTAAAGAGGATTTAACACCATGTCTCCCATTGTGTAATAAACCATATATAGTTATTTGAGATTGTTTTTCTAACTCTACTCACCGTTTTTCTTCACACAGGTTAGGCGTTGGTTACATCCGGGTTTGAGGGTCGAATTACTTAAGCGCAGGCGCAGAAGAGACAAGCCGCCGTCACAGTGTCAGAGATGTTTCAGAGTTGACACACCGCCGCCTACTGGACAAAACCAAAACCACGGATCAAACTCAACTTTAAAAAATTACTTCATAAATGTTTCTTAAATATTTGTGTCAGATTTTGGTTATATCAGGATTAACTCACGGAGATGTATTATCGCAATTTAAATTGTGTTTTTCATGCACATATTTTAATGTGTTTAGTGCGTTATAAATTAAATGTATTCTTCTAATTATAATAATTGTTTTATTATTATTATTATTATTATTATTATTATTATTATTGAAAACCTAACAAAACAAGACACGGAACATGATACAATTATAATAGGCTACATCAATGACAAAACCCACATACTAACAGAAATCAAGTTTTTTTAAAGGAAGATACAAAGACACAAAAATGAGTAAGAACCTGTTAGAAAACTAAAATGATCAATTTATTTCACTTCAATCTTAATAATTTTAGTTCTATTAAATTAGATTCAGTGTATTTCAATTAAATTCATTGCAATCATTGTCCAGAAAAAGGCTAAACGACACATAGAAAGACATCAGGTTACATAGAAATCAACAAAAGACACTACAGGACAGTTGATTCTCTATCTATGCTCTGTATAACAACGTAAGAAGGAAGGAATAGATACTGTTATATCGTTGTTGTTTTTTATTTCACTATTATATATTTTTTTATTATTATTATCACTTTTCTTTAGTATTATTATATTGTTTTTGTGTTTTTTGTGGGTTTTTTAATCTTTTCTATTTATTTTTTATTATTTTTTGTGTTTTGTGCTTGTCTTTTCTTTTTGCCCCCTGGTATGGTTATGTTATTGTAATTTATGTGTCTATGCGTGTGTGCATGTCTGCGTGTGTGTATGTATGGGCGGGGAGGGGGGGTATGTGTCATGCTACCAAAAAGAAAATTGTCCTTAATGATAATTCCTGTGAGACTTGTAGCACAGGACATTAAGATGGGAAGGAAGTACCTCACCCCACACCTCACAGACTAAATGGACAGTTGACCACCTCACAGTGCAATACAAGTGTGCAATATTAACCTTAAAAACAAAAAACAGTGCAATTATATAATGTGAAAAATATGTGTGCAATAACCTCAGGTGCAATAAGAGATAATAAGTGCAATAAGAAAACATATTTATATTTTCATTTCATTGTACAGTGTTCCCCTTGTTATTTTTATATATAAATATAATAAATATATTGTTTTGTATTATATCTTTGCTTTAATACAGTGTATAACTTCTGTACAGTTTATTTTAATTTACTTAGCTGTTAATACAACTTTTTTTTTTTTTTTTTCTTACAATGCTAGTCTATTTTATATATAATTTTAACTTTTTTGTAGAAGCTGACTCAGGGAGAAACGCACAAGAATTCCAATGTACCTGTACTGTCCTGTACCTGTGCAAATGGCAATAAATATCTATTCTATTCTATTCTATTCTATTATTGTATCATGATATCTGTCAAATTAATAAAGAGATATTGGAGAAAAAAAAAATCAACAAAAGCACAATAAAAGTTAGGAATGAATAAACTGAATTTATAAATAAAGAGCCTATGTAACTATACTCTTTAAAAGAGGCTCCATAATTTGGACTGGTTGCATGAGTGGGAACACTACTGTATTTGCAGGATCAAGATGATTTCATTCAGAGGCATCAAATAAGCAAAGAAATGTAGCCTAGCCTACATAAGATTTAATAATAGCTAGTATTGACACGTGCAGTCACAAAAAAATGCATAGGTTACTCTTGCACAGGTAATAAAATAAATATAAATAATTATATTTATAAAGCATATTCATAAACTCCTTAGGAAATGCTTAAACGAACAGTAATAACATAGGCGTAAATAAACGCATTTTTTTTTCTTCAAAAGGTCGCAAAATATAGGTTGGTCGTTGTGTATATATTGCCTTTCAATACTCGACATTTTAAATCATGTCATTCGGATGGTGCTGGCCCCGGGACATACTTTATTTTGAAGAGTACGCAGACCGGAAGTCCCAGTTGTTAACTCTGACGCTAAGCTGACAGTAGTGTCGCTTCTCTTTGTCAGAGGACCGACTTCCGTTTTCATGTTTGGTCCAGGTTTCTGGAATTTACTATCCAGTGAGCCTGTCACCTGTCTGTTGCTTTGATAAACAGCAGTGGCGATTTAGTATTTTGGCGTGGGAGCCAGTAAAAGGTCCTCTATTTCGGCCTGACAAGACTTTGATTCCTTCATTCTGTTTTATCCTTGAACAACACGACTGTTTACCTAGCTAGCTGGCTAGCATCAGCCAGCTGAGTTAAATCACCTAGCATGTTTCGGTACTTGAATGACGTTGATGACGACCCCTACATGATGTAAGTATTCATATTGATTCAATCTGTTTTTGACGCTGTTATCTTCTAGAGCTTTTAGAACGATTTAAAATGTAATGACTGTATTTTAAGTCACATTTCCCTGTGTGCCTTAAGCAGGTACATAACGTTACCCTAGCCAGCTGTGGGGGCCTACAAGGGTCCACCATGTTGGATAGACAATAATAAAAAAAAAAATCTGTCAGCTCAACAGGACCTGGTTATCCAAACAGTTGCCAAAGTGACACATTTTAATCTCTCGTATAACTTGTTTCCCAATTAAAGTTTAAGATTGTAATTCAGCTAATTGGTGACAGGTGGCAAGTTATTTAAAAGTCAAGCTACCGCGGGACTTCTTTACGTAACAGAAGCTGCAGAATAATCCTCACATCCGACCAGTGCATGCGGACAATTACTGACCATTTCACTGTTTGATAAATAAAATGACTTCAGATGGCATTTGCCAAGAAACTGCTAGGAATAGGTTGATTATATGTAGGTCCAGGTTGCTTTTACAAACCTGCTGCATCAGCATACATAGTTTATTATTATTTTGAATTCACCTGATGCACCTGTGATTTTCTGATGGAACTAGTTTAACCCGAAATGTCTGAAAATAGTGAACAGCCTTTGTGATATCTGTCCAGAGTTGCTTTTTTTTTCTGCTATAGTTTATACTTATACACTATACACATATACTATACTGGAAAAAGAAAATAATCAAATTCGAGACACATGTGAAGTTTTATTTTATGTGTCAAGTATTATTAGTAGTATTTGATTGTCAAGTTAAGTGTTAATAAATTTTCTGTAGATTTAATTATTTACTTATAAATGCATGTCTGATTTTTATTTTTAGCTCCTTCCATAATCTTGAAAAGAAAGGAATAGAAAATCCAAACCTACATATGTAATTTGAAATAAAACAAGTAGAAATAATTATATTACGTACATTGAATGAGGTGGTTTGATTTATTAGTGAATTGACGTAAAGTCAATTTGCAATAATTGCTCAAACAATTACCGGTCCCAACCCGATAAATGAGATAAATTGCTGTCTCTGTATGTTTATTTTCTTTTAAAATAATGATCATAATATTGAGATTGTATAGGCTGTTCATTGAATGAAAAGGGAATTCAGTAAATTGAAAGTTGTTAGTTGCCATGTTAATCTTTTATAGCTCATCAAATGCTGGTTCGGGGGGAATTCAGACTTGGTTATCAGCCTCATGCCAGGTTCAGACTGTACAATTTTGGGCTGTCGCAGACGAAAGATGATCAATCAATGGCAATATCTGTGGCCGTGGCTCCAAAACATTGGTTCTACGTCGCACTGTGAGGGAGGATACAGAGCCTCTTTGTAGATCCTGCTGTTCTTCAAGACTCTGGTGAAGTGGACAGCGCCAGGTTACCCCACAAAGATGTTGATGACGAAGCCCTCCCCATCACATACTGCCTGCAGCTGTATGGATGGGAAGAGCTTTCTGTTGAGGTTATCCTGGCCATTGGGTCCTCGGGGGGGTCTTCATGCGGACATGGCACCCATACATCTGTAGAACACTGCACTGTTGTCCAGTGCAAGTAAATGCTTGGACAACCTCATCCAGGTCTCCAGCAGTGGGCAGCTTGATGACCTCCCGCTGCTATCTTCTCTACTCAAGAGTGCATCATGTTGTGGACTGTAGACTTGGAGACATAAAAAGACCCGGGCCACCACACGGTATGACAAGCTGTGTGCATACCAGTAGACAGTGACCAGTACATGTACCTCATGTAACCAGCCCTGTGAGGCGTCAGTAGTCAGCCATGAGGTCCTCTTGGCCATCAGTGCACATCAACGACTGGCACATGAGGAGTGATGTGGGCATGTACAGGTGTTCTGAACTCCAGCTACGGAATAATGGAAAGTGTGTGAAACATTTTCTTCATGAACACCAACTTTTGACCAAGCTACCTAGACTTATAATTTGTAACTTATTCACAGGCTTTGATGTTGCCTACTTTCCTCCACCTGGCCCAGATGTTGTGTGTGTGTGTGTGTGTGTGTGTGTGTTTGCATGAGCATTAGCTTTGTTGAGCATAATTTTAAGATATCTGATCAAACAACCTACAGCTATCAATGAGTGCTGAATTTGTGATGTCCTAGGTCGGATAGGTTGGTTAGTATAAATACTACATAAGGCATTAGACTTGCATGAAGACTACCTCTAGTGAGGAGTGTAGACACAATGCAGTTGTGGCTCTCCTGTGCCTTGAGGCCTAATGGGCCTCCTGCATCATATGCCACCTGGCATGTAATTCAACACATTGCTGCACATTGTCTGTCATGTTTTCCTATAAATTTGGTCTGTGATTTTCTGACACTTTTTATATGCTTGGTATCTGCTTAACTGGCGAGCTAAAGCTGAGAGTTTGTGGACACACCTGCCTTAACCCACATGGCGTGGTCCAGTGATAGCCTACATCCAGCTGCAATAAAATTAAATCAATATGGCCTGCAATCAATAACAGAGATTAGTTCTTGTGTATGAATATACAGGTTCACATGCATACATGGTAATGTCAATTTGATTTGGAAAGCACCAAGGCAAATCACAATGAAAGTTACTTACTAATTACAAATAAAAAAAGCAGCATGAAATGACGCACTAATTAGCGCGATCACAAAGGTGTTGAAGCCGCCGAAATCGTACACTAACAATAACGTGACTTACTTCAAGCGCTCTTTGAAACACTGGCATCCCAAGTGTTGCCACTACCGTGTCCATATTTTTCTATTTACCCTCTTTTTTCTTTTATTCCATAAAGACGTAAACGCCAAAATGGCAAGGGCTTTCAGTTGACTGCCACGGCAACCTCAGCTCGATCAGGTTGATTCACACTGCAGACACTATTGACGCTGCGTGTTGACCGGCCTAGCGGTCTACGATTCACTCGGTACCTCACAGCAGTGTGTACATGCATGCTGTAACCAACATTATGATATCTGTGTCGCAAAACAATGTTACTTTTTTACAAAAATCAATTGTCATTAAAAATGTAGCAATACCAATACACCAGACTTATTAGACACAGTTTATAAATTATACAATTATAGTTGACACCATTCATTTTTAGAAATATTTTACTTGGGTCCGAACATAATTTAGCGTCTCTATTCAAGCCTATGTGTATTCTATTTGAGTTCTGTAATTATGTTTGACAAACTTTTCCCCTCACATCCTTTTCAACCTGCACTCACAAACCCGTGTGATTCTTCAACCCAGTCAATTAAAAAGCATCATAAGAAGTCAAAAAGTTTCACTATGAACTGTGCTTTCTTCCAGGGATCCCTTCGCAGCTCACAGGCAGCAGATGAGGGTTCTCTTTGGACCATTTGGCATGGACCCCTTCGCTCTTGCCCCCCAAATACAGCCACGTGCACCTCGCAGACAAGTAACGGTGTGTTTTGTTTACAGAATGACCCCTTGTTTGTTTGTGTTTGGTTTGTTTGTGAACCTCAAAGTTTATCTGATATATAGTTTTAAGTTTTTATGGTGCATTCTTTTCTTCTAGGCTGGTCCACTGGCCCCCTTTGGCATGATGGGAATGGTGAGTATCTGCCTCAATGACCTCTCTTAATATGTGTAAAAGCAGTCAATGTGTTTTAGAATAACTAAAACAGGGTGGAAATTTAGATCCAGTTTCAGGTGGGCCTAGATTATGGTTCAAATAAAGTTGGGGTTCCCAGACTTCCCAGATCTTTCCTTTCTTAATCACCATCACCCTATTTTCTTTTACTAGAAATCAATGGACAAGCAACCAATCGTTTATTTTATAATCAAGATGTTTGTTAGGGCATTAAAGCTGTATTTAATGCATCTTTTGACTCTGGAGATAATGTGGTGACCTTGCACTGACAGACCTTACACATGATTTTTTCATTGTATGAACATTAAGATGTTTTCCCTCATTTATTTCCGCAGGGTGGAGGAGGATTCATGGATATGTTTGGCATGATGGGAGAAATGATGGGAAGCATGGTGAGAAGTTATTTCAACCAATACCAAATAAACAGAAAGTAATTACCCTCATGAATGAAAACTCACAGGACACCACCTCACCTTCTGTGTTTCTTTCTCTTCTTTTTCTTCCTAAAGGAAAGAATGTCCGGTTCCCCAAACTGTCAGACGTTCTCCTCCTCAACAGTGATCTCCTACTCGTCCACAGACTGCGGGGCTCCTGAAGTTTATCAGCAGACTAGTGAGACAAGAACAGGCCCTGGAGGGGTGAGATTAACTGGCAGCTGTTAAAATGATTACAGTGCATGCTGGGAGGTGTTTTAGTTACTTCCACTTAAGTAGACCTGAAGAGCAAGCCTGAGTGAACATGCTGACTTCACGCTTTGTTTGTTCAGGCTTGACTGAGGTGTTACGGCCTCATTAACACACAAGATCCCATGTAACTGTAGTGACAATAAATAGATCATGTGTAGTATAAATATCGTTGTGTTCATGCAAACACTTCAGCATGAGTTCATTCAGAGTGTCAAACATCCTGATGGTTTTAGTAAATGTAGTTGTTTTTTTTACCTTAGATCCGAGAGACGCGGCAGTCCATGAGGGACAGTGAGAGCGGCCTCGAGCGTCTAGCTATCGGCCACCACATTGGAGAGCGTGCACACATAATGGAGCGTTCGCGAAATCGCCGCACTGGAGACCGCGAAGAAAGACAAGACTACATTAACCTAGATGAGAGTAAGTCTTTGATTCCAGACAGTGACTGTTTATTGCCATTGTTCTCAAAATTTTCTGAGAATTTTACCTGTGTGTTTTTTGGAGGATAATTAAGTAGGTGCACCGTTTATGTGGCTGAACAATAAAGGCCTGCTATGTTATTTTAATATATCAAAGGTTTATAAAGTTGCTCATTTGTTTCCACCAGCTGATGCTGCAGCATTCGACGAGGAGTGGAGATGTCAGGCAGGAAGATACGTTCCCCCAAACGCACGGGCACTTGAGTATGGCCGAGATCGACGTGGAGGAGGCCAGCATCTGGCCCTTCCTGCCCCTCCTAGCTCAACACCCCCAACAGCCCATCGGCACGAGTCCCCCAGACACCGCCAGCCCCAACCCCGCCCACGTTACGACTGGTGAGAGGTAAGGGAGAGCAGGAGTGCAGAATATTGATAACCTTGATTCTCCGGTCAGGATGAATAAAGTAAAGACTGATGGAGGATCTGGCTCTCAATTTTGAACACAAAAATTACTTGTACGATCAATAACTTGTGTATTTAGCCGTGAAAATTTCCAGAGAATTTCAGGTGGACTGCTCCTGAAATCCTTCTGATCTGGTTGTTCACACATGTTCCTCGCAGCGGGAGACTATCCAGGTCGGACGGGGGTCTCCTGAGGCAAGACGTCATAGAATGAAGCGATAGTGGCAGACGAAGCGACAGAGTCCGCAATGCGACGCTATAATGAGACTATTTGCCTTTATATCAATTCTATCTGTACTTTGACAGAATCAGAATATCAACAAAAGAGCGGGAAAGTCCAAGAGCAGAAAATATAGTTCAGACGTTTAATTACGTACACAGAGATCGTACCAGTCGCGTGCAGACAGTCTTATCAGCTCACTGGGACTTTCTGCAGAAAGAATAGACGGGGGCTGGCAGGAGAAACTCTGTATAAAGTCTGAGTGAAATACTCAACAGTTTGCGTTCCTGCATGCAGCTCCTCCTGCAGATATCAGGAGTTTTTCAGGAGTGTTGTGTAGGTGTGCAAGCACTGTTGGTTAAAGTATGCAGACCAATAAAAGCACACAATATATTTATTTATTTTTCTTTAATAAAGAGCTAGATGTTATTTTAGATTTGGATCTTTGAATGTCGATCAGTTTTAGAGTATTGACCTTTTTAAATAGAGCCTTGGCAAGCACCTTAATAATAATACAATGCTGATTCTTTATGGTAAAGAACTGTACTTAGAGGCTCTTATACAGTGTACATTAAGAGTAATCGTGCATGTTTAATGTATGGTCCATTTTATGAGACTGGTCTCATTAACTTCATTGCGCTGATCGATACACATTTTGTAGAATGAATGAATATTTGTACAAAGACTGTGCTGCAAATGCAAAAAATGTGTGTTATTAATCTATACCCATCTTGTGTTTTGGGTCATAATAACAGTCAACATATGAGAAAGTGCTCCTAAAGTTTTTATACCGTCAGAAATGTAACATAAGTTTTCTGTGATTATCATTTGGCATTCCTTTCAGTGCAAAAACACTCTGCTGATTCTACCTTTGCTCTCCTGTCTTTTTAAACACATTGGGCCTTGGTTGGCTCTCCCTGCAGGTGTCACACCTTGGCGACCAGATGGAAGGAGTTGAGGGAAAATCACCTCGATGCTGTGAACCACGCTTGAGACGGAAGTTGATGAACTTCACAACTGCCCCGTCGTAAATGTTTGATATGACTGGACTGTCTCTACATAAACACAGACACACAAACAGACCACACACACACACACACACACACACACACACAAACACACACACACACACACACACACACAAGTGATAGTTACATTTAAAGCTCTATTACTCAAACACAAACATACACACACATGCACACACAGTGGCACCCTGGTGCAAACATGGGTCTAACTACACTCACTTTATATATACTCATTCTGAAAACTTGACATGTGTTCTGCCCGCTGCACTAAAGTGCTTCAGTATACAGTACATCTGCTGTACAGTCCATTTTATGTTTGTGAAGGCACTAGTGTGTCAGTGAATTGAATTGTATACTGTTAACTAATTAATCTAACTAAATAAAAGTTCATTAAACATTGTTAGATAATTACAAATGGTGTCTCTGTTGTGGCTGTGTTTTCAACTGCATGTCTGAAATGTGTGTTTTTAAATACTGAATCGTTCAATTTATCAATGTACAGTTTCAAAGCCATTCTTATATATAATTAAATCATTCAAGCGAAGGTTCTTCTTTACGCCTACATGATTGTTTAAATTATTTTGTTCTCGGCAGCTGTAAATTCTGCTAATCTCTTAATCTGCTGCTGTGGATGAATATTGTCCCCCATCTGTGTGTGCATGTGTTTGTGTGCTCCCTCTTCCTTGAGTCTGCTGGGGATGTGACATCTAGGTGGAGCACTGAAGTGGATTAGCCAATGAAAAGCATACTCTTGACAAATCACTCCCATAGCAGGCTCCTTTTCTGCCTCCTTCTGTTTTATCTAGCTGTATCTTTAATTATATCCTGGACTATTTTTAAATGCACGTCCCCGCTCCAGCATGCACTGCTCCTGTCACCTGTCTTCTTGTCTGCTTTAATCCCCATCACAAGATCTCTCATGTTCTCCACCAAGGCAGCTCACTTTGTGCAGCTGTCTCTGCTTAGATATATCCCTCTCATCATGTCTTTGTTTGGATATTTTTTGCCTGTCAACCTCATCTGAAGTATACACGTGTTCATCTCCATATTTTTGCTCGTACCTTTCAGCCAGTTATGTCATTCTCTGCAGGAGAATCGCATAGTCTGAATTTGTCAGCAACCACAATTTAGCTTTTCATGTTAGCAGTTTGCTGAGACAATATTTGCACACGTCATGAGTGATTCGGCGGCTGGTTAGCAAATTAGCAGATGTACACACAGCAAGCAGTGCCAAGCGAACTGCAGGGTTTGCAGGAAGTGAGGATGATGATGTTAAAAGTCTGAATAGGAATCAGAAACAAAGAGTGCAATCACAACACATCTTGGCCAGCTATTCTCTGCCCTTTAATTCTCTGCATCTTTGAAAAACAAACAAAAAAACCCTGTAACCTCTGCTATTCTCCTCTACCCTCCTTTCTACCTTCCCTTTTTTCCCCTCCTCTCCTTGTTACGCTCCCTCCCCTCCTCTCTGCATCTTCCAATGACTCACACGTTCCCCCTCCCCCCGGTGTGTCATATGGTTTCACCCCTTCTCCTCCCACCTCCCCGTCTCTCCATCTCTGCCTCTCTTTCGGCCACAATCGCTCACTTTCTCCACAAGGCTTCTAACACGCTGCAGGTAACGTTCAAAACGATTGATTTCTTTCTATATTTCCTCTCCATCCTTCTCAGCCTCCTCCATCTTCATCCCTCCCTTCTCCTCCTGATCGTCTGTTTTCACACCACCTCATCTCCATTGGTCCGTGTTCTCTGTCACTGACAGAAAATTGAGTTGTGTTGTGGTCTGGAACAGGGTGACAGTAGATGCATAAATAGGTAGGGGTTATTAGCTTTTGATTTATATTCTCTTTGCTGTATATTTGTTGTTTGTGTGTGTGTGTGTGCAAGCATCTTCCTTGAAGCATCTTTTTGAAATGACATCCATCCTTAAGGCTGCGTCACTATCATCACAGTGTGTGTGCATGTGAGGAAGAGAGATTAAAATACTCGTCTAATATGAAAATAAGGCACCTTAACGCTGCAGTATTAACAGTGAATTTGATGTGTGATATTTTCATCCGTCTCTGCATACGCCTTCCCTTTCCCCTACTTTCCTGTTTTCATGAAATATAGAAAAAACTAGTACATTTTTTGTGACTGAGCCTTGACATGTAATGTGCAATAGAAATTGATATATAAAGCTTTTTTTTTTTCATTTTCTTTTTACAGGATGTCCATAGTGAATATTGTTGCCAGGGAGATCCTGGACTCCAGGGGAAACCCAACTGTGGAAGTGGATCTGCATACTGGCAAAGGTTAAAAAAGCTTACTTTCTAAAGCATTATAAACACGTTGTATAACTGTTTACTTTTCTTTATTGTCCCACCAGGGCACACAGAAGACAACATAAACAAGGACAACATCGCAGTAAAATCAAAATCAAAAACAGAGTTAAAAAAATCTGAACAAAACAATATAAAAACATTGCAGTAAAATAAATGAAGAGCTCATACCAAAATGGATATTTTTTATATATGTATAGATATGTAAACCTACTTTCGCCCCTGCCTCCTCAACCTCTCACATTTTTTTTCCTCAAATTCCAGGTCTGTTCAGGGCTGCTGTGCCCAGTGGAGCGTCCACTGGCATCTATGAGGCTCTGGAGCTCCGTGATGGAGACAAAACCCGCTACAAGGGCAAAGGTGAATACTTGTCAAAAAACACGACATATGTGTCTTTCTTTTCATGTTCTCTCTCTGACTGTCACTGGTTTTGCTCTGAGGAAAATATGAGTGATATTAGGTGTCCCAACATATCCCCTTCTGTCTCAGGTGTAACCAAAGCTGTAAATCACATTAATGACACCCTTGGACCTGCACTCATCCAGTCTGTAAGTAGTAGTGCAGATTTTTCTTAATGTAACACAGAAATGTGAGAAGGATATAAAATAAACCTGTTTTTCTTTCAGGGGATCAATGTGTTGGAACAAGGGAAACTGGACAACCTGATGATTGAAATGGACGGCACTGAAAACAAATGTAAGCATCATTCACATCTTCTGTACGCTGGTGACATACATGTGCAATGACATGTTTCTGCACCAGTGGCCACTGACTGCTCCTGCCTTTCTCCCAGCTAAGTTTGGGGCCAATTCTATTCTTGGAGTATCACTGGCCATATGCAAAGCTGGAGCAGCAGAGAAAGGTGTACCCTTGTACCGTCACATTGCTGATCTGGCAGGAAACAGCGAGTTGGTGCTCCCAGTTCCTGTGAGTCCTTGTGTAAAAAATGCTAATCTTTCAAACACAACAAAAACCAAACAGAATCGCATCTCACTTATCTATTCCTTATTTTTAGGCTTTTAATGTGATCAATGGGGGCTCACATGCTGGTAACAGGCTGGCCATGCAGGAGTTCATGGTACTTCCTGTAGGGGCGGAGTCTTTCCGTGATGCACTACGTGTAGGGGCAGAGCTCTACCAGACACTGAGAGGTGTCATCAAGGAGAAATATGGTCAGGATGCTACAAATGTGGGAGATGAAGGAGGGTTTGCCCCCAATATTCAAGAGAACAGTGAAGGTAAGTACATCCTAAATCTAAATGATTTTTCCTGTATTTCCATTGATGTTATCTTACACCGTTCTGTTTCTCTCCTTCAGCTCTGGAGTTGATCAAGACAGCCATAGAGAAAGCTGGCTTCACAGACAAAGTGGTGATAGGGATGGATGTTGCCGCTTCAGAGTTTTTCATCGAGGGCAAGTACGATCTGGACTTTAAGTCTCCACCAAATGCAGCCCGCAACATCAGTGCTGATGAGCTGGCGAGCATCTACCAGGGATTCATTAATAACTACCCAGGTGTGTATTCTGACTTGTATATGTGACAGAATTAGTTCAATATACTTACTTTTTTTTTACTCACGGTAGAGTTCCACAGAGCACATGATGTGGACAAACTGTAATCAATATGGACCTTTATAGGACGATCTGATTTGACAAGAGGCATTCCATGAGCGCTGATATGGAGTGTAACAGCACTGGGACTCTTGAGTTTATTTACAGACTCTTATTTCACTGATGCACCATAAAAAGAAAGATCCACAAAAAGGTGTGTAAAACAAGAGAGCTGATCTGCAGTGATGTGTAGACACAAACAAAGTAGCAAGAGTGCAGAATTATAATTTTCTTCAAATGATTTTTTGGGGCCATTTGTGCCTTTACTAGATAGGACAGTCAGGAGTGACAGGAGGGGACATGTGGAAACTGTCAGGTATCAAACCCGAACCCGAGATGACTGTGAGGACTTCAGGCTCTGCACATGGGACGCATGCTAGAACCACTAGGTTTAACCGGTGCCCTAAATTGTTTATTTTTTGATTGGCAACTGACCAGTTCCAAAGTAATAATATCACACTTTAGGCCATTCTGTTGTACTAAATATCAGTATAGCTGTAATAATTATCTATCCTATGACTGACCTTAAGCCTTGCTGATATTCAGTTTAACTGCACAGCATCGCTTAGATAAGGAGAATATTAAACACTGACCTCCAAGCATAGATCCATAGAGAGACTACATCAGTGTCAATAGCTGATTGATTCATTACCAGTAAATGGATACATCTGTTTATTTTCCCACATTTCTACAATCACCTTCTATCTTTCATCACCTCTGCGGTCAGAGAAACTGAGAGAACAAGAGAGCCTGATGTCTCCACAGCCTGCTCTCTCCTCCTGACACTTGTGCCTGTTAAAGAGGTTTTAATTATGCGCTACAGTGCACATTTGGCAAGCGGGGACCCACTCTGATGTGGCTCTTTACCCTGTCAATGGTGTGCTTCCTGCTTGTGTGGGCAAGAGCGTGTGTGCATCTGGGTAATGTGAGTGCCTTTTAAGACATTTCTCCCATTAGAACCTTTATTGCCAATGTCAATGGTGCTCGAATCCTATTGACTTGTAGGTTAATATAAATATAAAAAATATAAAAAATATAAAATTGCCATTTTCAAGCAGCTCATATCATTAGAGGATAGCAGAAAATAGAACATTTCTGACCTTTTCACTTTTTTCCTCAGTGGTGTCTATTGAAGATCCTTTTGACCAGGATGACTGGCCTGCTTGGTCACAGTTCACAGCCTCAGTGGGCATTCAGGTAAGACACACATTTTCCTTTCTTTCTTTTTTTTATCTCTGGAGTGAATCAGTTGAGATGGTTCCTAAAGGAGAACTCAAGCAGTTGAGTGTTGCACTCTCATCCAAGAAAAGGAAGGATACTGTGGAGGTTAAGATGTCTAGACTTTATGGGCTAGAAGCACTGCAAAAGCTGGCTTTTTTTTTTATTAACTCTCCATGCGTGGTGAGTAACAACTTCACCAAACTCACAACTCAGACAACAATCGGATCTATATGTTTAAAATCTGTGCAGTTGTCTATTTATATCATTGGCTTATGCTGTAAATGTGAAAAATCATTGCTCGATGCATCTGTACGTAGGGAAATCACAAATGTTAATATTTTCTAAGTTGATTGGACTTCATGCTGAATTTTACTCTATAAGTTAAAAAAAATGCGCCTCATTGTTTCCTTGACCTTGTTGTATACATTGTGCAGGTGGTTGGAGATGATCTGACGGTCACTAATCCGCGCAGGATACAACGAGCAGTGGAGGACAAGGCCTGCAACTGCTTGCTGCTTAAGGTCAACCAAATTGGCTCAGTAACTGAGGCCATCAAGGCGTGAGTTGAGTGTGTGTGTGTGTGTATTTGATGCATAGATATGGGCAGAAGTATGGGTGTGTGTTCATGCCTGTATAACCTTTGTTCTCACCCTGCCTCTCAGATGTAAGCTGGCCCAGGAAAACGGCTGGGGTGTGATGGTGAGCCACCGCTCAGGAGAGACGGAGGACACTTTTATAGCTGACCTGGTGGTCGGTCTCTGCACTGGACAGGTGATCTTCATTTGAGTCATTGCAATGTACATTTGTAAAAACAAAACAAAAACGATGACATTTTCCTGCACCTCTATGAAATGAATACTTCTGGTGGCAAAGCATTCCGAACATACAGAAGTTTTACAGACTAATTAAAAAGTGTAGTGTTCATACCTCAAACTTTCTTCGGTGTTTTTATCTCTGCAGATCAAGACTGGAGCTCCCTGTCGCTCAGAACGTCTGGCAAAATACAATCAGCTCATGAGGTGCGTATTTTAAATAAATGTATTTGATTAAAGACACATGCAGATGATCTTGTCATGACTTTGAGTTTCTTTTATATGTCTCTTCCTTTTTCCTTCTTTGTTTCATCTGCTGTAATGCTCTTCCCCATTTCTCTGCTTTCTCTACATTTCTCTCTTTTTTTTCTTCCTCGCATCCTCTACCTCTCAGGATTGAGGAAGAGTTGGGTGACCAGGCCCGCTTTGCTGGACATAACTTTCGCAACCCCAGTGCCCTTTGAGTGCCCTTAGCAGTGGCAAGCAAGAAAAAATACATACATACATACAAATCATATATATTTCCCTGACAGATATATAATTATGTAATAACACATGTTTCAGCAGAGCTCTTAACAAACTAATCTATACTTCAGAGAATTAAGAATAATTAGTTTTCACATCACTAAAATCACTGAAGTGCAATATGTTGACCTGATGCTTAAGTAGCTGATAACTGACTAAACCTGGTTGCAGCAAATCCTACACCAAGCCTCGAGGGGAAATAAAATCAGTGTTTCACCTTCAAGCAGACGAGCACTTTTCCTGATCCCTTTGACCCTCTCATTGCACAAGTGTGTTTTTGAACTTTAGTGTCCTGTGTTTCCTCTTTCGCCTCTTCCATTGCGTGTGTGTTACTTTGTCTGCTGTTAAGCTCAATAAAGAAATGGACATATTAACATGACCCAAAGCTTTCTGTGTTTTTATTAAAATGGGAAGCACTGCTATGTAACCTCCTCTCTTGCTGAGAAGCTAAAAAATAACTGAGTCATGTTTGGCTTGAATCCATAACCCTCCTCTGCAGTTTCCCCTTAAAATATAGAAACATTCAAGCATGTTTTACTTCTGGTTATGCTAAAATTGGATGTCACAACAGGTTATCCAAAAAAAAAAAAAGTATAGGCCATTCCAGTTTATATATTTCTGCAAGAATGGTCTTTCTTTTTTTTTTAATCTTGAAGGAATATCTAAGTGTTCTTCTGGAATATAGTAGTAGTAGTATAGCAGTACAACAATTATTAACATTGTCAGTGCTGCTCTTTATATAACTCAAAAACTGTGGTTACTAATTGACTTAAAAGCTGCCTTTGTAGCATAAAAGGAAACATATTTCCACTGTATGAATACATTGAATAGGCTAAAATAAGAAAAAACATTTAACATTTAGTTAATATGACCTCATTTCAAAATGAAACCAGAAGACAAGAGATGTGAATTTATGCATAATGTTTATGACATTTTTGTATATACAATTATAGATAGATATATAGATTTTTAAATTGGCTGTACTATAATTGTATAAGTTATATTGTGTTTATTTCTACAATCTACATATAGGCTAATAGGAGAAACATTGGCTAAAACCTGTCCATGATTTAAAACAAGTGCGTCATCTGCATTGCAAGGTTGCGCCCAAAGCTCATCAATTATTAGCATTTTATTATCAATTATCAGCTGCACGCGCTGGTCTGGTCTTCGTTGCACGGGTTAAGCGGCAGAGGGAGCGCGAGCTGGGCTGCTGGTGATGATGATGAAGGAAGGCTGGAGCCGCGCAGGCGCAACCGATACAGTCTCCGGCCCGGTTCCCATGGTTACAACACAATAGGAGACGGGACAGGGGGCTGCGTGAAGGGGAGAAAGAGAGAGAGAGAGAGAGGGAGGGAGAAGCGGAGGGGAGGAGGGGGAGGTCTGCAGAGCCGCTTGACTGGACACACCGCTACAAGCTTTTCACAGATAGACAGACAGATAGGCAGACAGACAGACAGCATAACAGTAGGCCCACGGTTTAGTCGTTCATATGTTAACCAATGCTTAGTTATTCCACACGAGTTGGAGCTTTCTTTGTTAAGTGGTTGACATTGTTATTAAAACGCTGGCACAATTAGGTAGGCTTCAAATATTTTATCTTCTTTTTTTGCACCACCTTACAGTATGATATGCGTTTAAGTAAGAGGGGCCTTCACAAACAAAGACCTAAGGGACATTTCCTGCTCTTTTTAGCGAGATTTTAAAAAAGCACAGTGCTAGTTATTGTGTCTAAAGCATAGCCTCTCCATACAGTAAAGGTGACTCTGGAGGGACTAGGCAACAGAGACGGAGAGAGAGACCCTCCCTCTTGATCCCCTCCCTCTTCAGAGTTTTGGCCCTCTCTCTGCGCCTCTCTTCCTCCTTCTCCTCCTCCTCCTCCTCCTCCTCCTTCTCTAGCCTCCCCCTCTCTCCTCATGCAAATCACGCCCTCTCCTCTCTCCCTTTCTCGCACCCGACGTGCATCACTCTCTACAGCTCACCCCTCCGCTAAAAAAAAAAATTGTGACTGTAAGACCGGAGAGGGGGTATAAAAAAAAGTGCAAGTCGTCTTAGAGGAAGAGGGAGAGTAGGTAGGGTGGGAGAGGGGGGGCACAAAAAAAAGAAAAAAGGGGGCGAAAGGGGGTGGGGAAGAGGCGAGGGTACGCATCAATTTGTAGTCTTCAGTTGGCACCCCTGTTTTTTCTTTCCTGCAACGAATAGGAAGAGATTTTCTTCTGCATTATTGTTATGATCGGAGCCCGTTGCAATATGAGCCTGCACGAGCTTCTGTTGACAGACGCCTTGACTGTGAGGTGTGCGTGTCAGCGTGCAACATAAAACGACAAAACAGAGGGAGAGAAAGGAAAGGGAGAGTGAGAGCACGCATCGCTGGATATTATAGGTAAGGGGAAGAAAAAAATGGATGCTTATGCTCTGTGTTTGGAGGTATTCCTGTTGGCCACGTTTGTGCTCTCCCTCCCATTTTTTCCTTTTTCCTTTGTGCGTTAATTATTATCATACTCCTGCGTTATGGCCGATTATGTCCCGGTGAATTAATGCTGGTAATGTGCACGACGCGCAACCACATTCCAGCAAGGAAAGGGAAAGGAGAGCCGGTGCGAAATGCCATGAATCGCCATTCCATGTCATCTTTCTTTTTTATATGTGCAGCGTCTACAAACAGCACTGCTGCTGCCGCACATGCATCTTTTCTGATTGTGAAACATGTATGTGGTGCCGAACACGACTCCCTGTGTGCCGCCGGGGTTAGTCTGAGGCAGCCTAATAGAGAGCAGCTTTGGCCGGTCTCCTCTGCATGTGTATCAATAACATTCGCAGGAAGAAGAAAGAAGAAAGAATCGTTGCAGTGCCTGCTCGCTGCTGATGTAAGCACAGCAACTGCATGCTGCTGCTTTGCATCACATGCAGGGGACAATTTGTTGAGAATTCATGTTCCTATATGCATGTTTGTCCGTGCAGAGGGGCAGGTGATGTTAAAGCAGTGTTTGCATCCTATTTGTTTACTGAACATGCCTGAGGACCTGCCAATGGACCACAGACAGGCCAGTGGCTGCCACCTGTAACTGAGAAGCTTCATGTATACAGTAACCCACTGGGCACCCAATGTTGTCTATTCATGTGTGATTAACTTAGTTATGAGTTTGTTAAATATAGGCTGCCATGCATAGCCTGTAAATACATGTGTCATCTTATTCTATTATGCATATGAAGTGTGAAATGTGAAGATTTTACTCTTCAGACTGACTGAGTCAGTCACTGCAGCATGCACTATTAATTAATGCATAGCCATGTGTAGTGGAGCTGCTACAGGATTTACAGGAGCTTGTCTGCTTTGAATCAAACACACACGCATACAAATCTGTGTAGCTACTGCATATAATGCTGCATATAGAGAGCAGCTCTGCTAGCCTCTCTGCCAAAAATATCTTTTTTTTCATCCAGTGGTGTGCACTATTTTTATCCTCATTCAATATACATGAGCTATTTTTTCATCATAGAGGTACATGAATGAATGGATAAGACAGACACTCACAAAGTAGTATACATGTGTTGTCATGCACATCCAAATGGATAAAGGATCTTGTCATTGTGCATTTCTCTAATGGCTAGTTGGCTGGATAAATAAGCATGCGATGATGCTGACCATAAGCAGGTCACCGGGGTTAACCACAAGTGGCTGTGGGTTTGGCTTGTTGTGGTGAAGGTGGAAGGTGGAAGGAGGAGGGGGTGTGGCCCTGTATTGCCAAGATGTTTGCTGGAGGCTTCTGCAAACCTACTGCTAGCATGGAACACACTAGTCCACACCCTTTCTGCTCGGATCTTAATTACTATTGTTTCAATGTTACACCTATCAGTCAATCAAACCAATCAGCTTGTTGGTTAACCTATGGTGCCTGTGGGTTTTTTTTTTCTTCTGTGGTGGAGAAAGAAGGCAGGGAGGAAACAGTGGACAGTGAAAAGCAGTTTTGCCAACACAATGTGAAGCATGCTGAGAATATGAATATTGTAACAGTGCATATGTGGTTTGATAGTTAGATTTTTATAAATGCTTGCCCTCCACCAAACCTAAATAAGGCTTAACTGATGGCGATAGATAGATAGATAGAAAAGAAGAGACAGACAAATGTACAGAAGTTGTACAAGGACAAAAAGAGAAGCACTATATTCTAAATTAAATACATACTGTAAATGAGCTATAGAACAAAGGCAACATAATCAATCAACCAGTTGTAATCTTCATGTGAGCACTGTTGTTTTGATTTCCTCCATTGTTTGAGTCCTCTGTTCAAAGCATTACTATAAGTCTGTAGTTAATAAATTAGTAGACCGAGAGTTCCAAAGTTTTGCCCCCTTTGCAGAATAAGCAGACTGATCAAAAGAGGCCTTGTACAATGGGACAATACATTTTATAAATATAGTGTTTATGGAATTTCATACTCTATACTGGAGATTTTTTAATTGCATTTTTTCTATCACATAAAATAACATTACTTATTCCTTACATGATTCTTTTGCAAAATAGTGAATTGTCTGTTGGACATATATGCAGATAAAGACTGAATAATGCCTTTATTGTTTTTGCTTCTTTACAGGTTTTGGTAGCTCTCATGGTGTAACACATAGCCCAGTCAGTAAGCAACAGAAACCAGTTCATTGCCTGCAATGGCTTGTGTTGTAAAATGGACGTTTTAAAGAAGAAAAAATGAAAACACGGACACACAAAGAATCGGTATGAACTAGGTCTTTGTCTATTTTCCCTGTGATGTCAGGGATTGTTTACCTGCCTAATTCTTGTTACTTTGGCTGACTCATAATCAGTTCAGTATGTTATATTATTTCAAAAATAACCAGCATGACTAAGATGTAAATTATTTTTCTTTGGTTGTGAGATCCCATGTTGATATTTTACTCTTTCCCACTGCTTAAAAAAGCTCCTGTCTTCTATGTGTCCTCCTGCCTTCTTTCTATTCTCCCCTGTGTCTCCCCCTCCCATTTTATACTCCGCTTTTTTTTGTTGCCCTTAGTGCATTCCATCTTGAATTAAATGATCTTGACATTCCTTTGGTTTGCATTTACTCTTTTTTACTACAATCCCCGCATCTTCATATTTTTGTGCATACTGTCCTGCTCTAACATTTTATTCTGTCATCTTCCCTCCTTATTTTCCTTTTCTCCTGGACTTTTGGGTTTTGCAGATGCCCATGCGCAGTGGGCGACGGCGGGGGACAAGTGAGGAGAGACGGGGAAGGCGCCCGCACCCCAGTCCCACTCGCCCTGAACGCAACGATAGACAGACGGTTAGAGCTTACCTTTTTTTATCCCTTTTCTTCCTTGCGTTGTTTTGGCCATGGTTTTGTCTGTGTGCATGGAGGTAAAAAGTCAAAAAGAATACAGAGCTGTCTCAGTGAATAGGATTTTTATGTGTGTATATGTGTGTGTGCTGTCTGTGTATGAGTCATCAGCATGATTGCTACAGACATACCCTTGCAGTGTCAGTATTGTTCAATAGTGTGTTTTACAGCTTAGCACTTTGAAATCTTTTTATGTTTCATGTTTGACATAGCTGCTGTGTGTGTGTGTGTGTGTGTGTGTGTGTGTGTGTGTGTGTGTGTGTGTGTGTGTGTGAAAGTGAGTGTGGCTTTGTTCTAAAAACAGTCAAGGGCCTGTTAGGGATTCAGAGGCATCACTACAGAATTAAAAGTCTTGTGTTGTTTTAGCAAAGAGGTGCTGGTGAGGAATTGGCTGGAAATCGCTTCAGTCGCAGATCACAAGGGCATGATTCATCAGAGAGTGAGGGGGAGGAACTTGTGTCTCCTCCAAAGAGGCAGAAAGTTCAGGTTTGTGTTACATTTCTTCAACCTGTTATATAAAGACTAATTATAAAGCTTTGATTAAGCTAAATCATTTAAAAGGAGCTGTCTATCTTATTCAGTGTTACATCGTTTGCTATAAGACAGCCAATATTACCAAAGTTATAAAATATTAATTTATCCTCATCCACAAATTATCTCTTTTGTCAGGATCCAGCCTCTACCCCTAACCCTCCTACATCAACACACTCGACTGACAGCTCAGCCCCTTCCAATGTCCCACCTCCAACTTCAGTTACCAGCCAATCCCGGGAGAGTGACAATGAAGATGGCCAATCCCAGGGCAGTAGGAGTTCAGTTGTAGGGAGCCTGGCCAATAGCAGCAGTAGTCTGAGCAGTGGGAGGGATATAGACCAGGACAATCGTTCCTCATCCCCGAGTCTATCCGCTTCCCCTCTGGGTAGCCTGGACTCTGATTCCGATGGCCCTGACTCACCAAAGCACGGAGAGAGGGAACGAGAAAAAGGCAAGGAGGGAGGAGTGGGCAAGGTGGCAGGAGAGGATAGGAGAGTGCTAAGAGAGGGGAGAGGAGGGGAAGAGTCCTGTGGAGATGGAGAAAAGCGGGAGGTGGATGCACGTAATGAAGACTGTCCATCTCTTAAGCCCCCGTCCACTCCTTGCTCTTCCTCGGGTCTGACTCCCTCTCTGCGCGGAGCTGGGGATTCATCAAATGACAGCAATAGTGGGAGAAAGTCCTATTTTTCCCTGGACTCCAAACTGATGTGTAAAGTTGAATATGGCGGACCGACGGGCGTTGACAGAATTAATTCCAAAGCCAGTTCGCAGTGTGTGTCCAAGCCAGCTATCTCAGGAGGAGATTTTTCTCATAGCAACCCCAATATTCCCCACCCTTTGCCCCCTCCTCTACCTCCTCCACCTGCCCTGAAGCCCCTGGAGCTTGGGGGACAAAACCTGCCTGCTGAAGTAAAGACAGAACGAGACAAAATAGAAAAGACAGACAAACTGGAGAAGTCCAATCCTCCATCTCTGTTGCCTCAAACCAGCCCCCTTCCACTGTCCCAGTCCCAGCCTCAAACCCAATCCCCCGCCCACCCTCACCATTACAGCTCTACTAGCTGGCAGAGTGGCACACCAACGGGTTGCCAGGTGAACTGGGGTTACACTCGTTACCCCGGCAACCACCACCCGCACCAACCCCAGCACCAGCCACCTGTGCAGCAGCAGCAGCTTCCCTCTGTGTACAACCCTCCGTCCTCTCGCCACTCCTCCTCCCACCCCTCTTACCTTCCCCATTCCCACCACCATCACAGGGAGTACCTTCCCAGGTATGCTGGGGGGGGAGGGGACAGAGAGAGGGGAGCCGAAGGGGAGAGGGAGAGGGGAGTGAGGGGGGAAAGTGGGGGGAGGGAGATCAACAGGGAGTTCTCTGCTCCTATTGGCAACGGCAGCAACAATAGCGGTGGGGGTAATAGTAATAATGCTTGTGGCGGGATTGGTGGGTCTAACAGCATCCAAGGCAGAGAGTTTGGGGGTCACTCAGTTGGTCGGAACCGGGACTTCCAAGGTTCTGGCAGAGATGGACCTAATTTGGGCCCTGAAAAAAGAGACTTTGGTCCAACATACAGAGAAAGAGAGCGAGGGGGGGAAAGGGAACGGGAAAGGGAACGAGATACAGGGAGGGACTTCCCTCTGCCAAACCAAAACCAGAGTAGAGACTTTGGCCCCAATGGAACTGGAGGAGGGGGCCAAAGAGACAAAGATGGAGGCAGGTGGGGTGAGTTTGGGGGGCAGACTAGAGAGGTGGTTAGCACCAGTAACCAAAACAACAACTCCATTACTCCAAGTTCAACCAGCGGGCTACCTGTCACCCCAATGCTGAATCGAGACCCCCCGGCATCACCCCAAAACAACCCCAGTCACACATCCCATTCCTCCCAGCCTCCACATCCACACCCACATCCCCCAAACCCATCCAACCGAGAGTTCCCTTCTCCTATAGACCAAGCACAAACTCCCTCCTCTGGAGCAGACCACTTTCACAGAGAGTTTCCACCCACTGGAGGAAAAGACTTTCCTGCTAGTGCACCATCTTCCACTGCCACAAATCGAGAGTACCTAAGCCCCCCTGGGGTGACTCCTAATCTAGGACGAGAGTATTCAGGACCTGGAGGAACCCATCACCCCCACCAAACTCACCCCCACTACCAGTCTGGGTCTAGAGACAGAGAAAGAGAGCCCAACATGCGAGAATCTGCTCTGTACCAAAACCGCGGAGGCCCAAATCAGCCTCCTGCACTATCTCCTTCCTCTTCCTCCAGCCATCATGGACACCCTCTGAATGCCCCTTATCCCCCTCCACCACCTCTACCCCAAAGTCAAACCTCCCACACCCAGCCACCTCCATCAAATATGGCCTCCAATGTACGCCCCCCACATTACCAGTCCTCCTCCCAGACCCCTCCAACACCCTTATCTCCATTACCCAGCCAATCCACCAATCAGATGGGAAGCTTCTCATCTTTTCCCCCCGGCTCGTCCTCTGGACCCAGCGTGCCGCTTCCGGGTTCAGGTGTGTCATCCAGCTGTTCACCTGGATGTCGGCCCTCCCCTTTCCATGGCACTTTGAACAGCCAACCACCATTCAGTGGAACGTACCACTCCAATGGGAACAGTGGCAGTAACATAGCCAACAGCAATAGCAACAGTAGCGCACCGAACAACAGCAATACCAACTCGCAATCTCTCTCGCCTCAAAATGTTTCCAAAGGACCCCCACCTCTTAGTAACTCTGCGAACAACAGCATTTCCATCCCAGCCTCAAGCTCTTTGCTCCCTGGTGGAGATGGACACGCAGATTCCGCTCCACCTCCCACACCTGTGATCAAAGAGGAGCCAATAGAAGACAGGGAAGAGAGTGAAAGTCCACCCGTGCTGAGAAGCCCATCTCCTGAACCCAAACCTGTAGACATTCCCATCCATGCCAGCCAATCAGCAAGGTAACATCAAAATGACATCATCATCCTCTGTTTAGTCTTTGTCCGATCAGATGTAATAGACAGTAATGGTTGTGATGGTGATGGTGATTCTGACTCCTGACGGTTGTAGTAATGATGTTTTTACACCGCTGTGTCACTCATGTCTAGATTTCACAAGGTCCTTGATCGTGGCAGCGGGAATTCCTGTGCACGAAGTGATGTGCTTTTTGTCCCGTTGGACGGCTCCAAACTGTGGAAGAAAAGGAACGAGGTTATTGAAAGGGCACGTAGGGAGGTGGAGCAGCGAGCCAGAGACCTGAGAGAAAAAGAGAGAGAACGAGAAAGGGAGCGTGAGCGTGAGAGGGAACTGGATCGACATCTACAGGTGTGCACATTTGAGCGTGATAATTGTGTGCGATTTAATGGATTTGATGTAGATTGTATTCATCAATTTAATGGGCGGGGAGTAAAGCAGATCAGGCCAGAGTCAATTTATTATCTTTTACTGTTTTTCTCACACAGCAGCAGAAGGACATTAATGCCGCCGGAGGAGGTCGCCAGGGCTCCACTCTCTTCTTCCCCTCCTCAACTTCTATCATCCTCGACCCTTCATCTTCTTCCTCCTCTGCCGTGGGGAACTCCGTCTCTCAACCTCCCCCTCACCACCAGCATCATCACTCACACCCGCATGCTCACCTTACTCAAGCACACCATCTCCACCCCAGCCTTGCTCACTCTATCCCGCACTCCCTCTTACTGCCATCAATGGCTGGGGCCTCAGCGGTAGTTGGAGGCCCCCAGGGAGCCCTAGGAATAGGTTTAGGAGGTCCATATCTGGGCCCTGACACTCCAGCACTTAGGACCCTGAGCGAGTATGCCCGCCCTCATGCTATGTCTCCACTCGGGGCGGCAAGTCGTGCTCAGGCTCACCACGCTCAAGTTCACCATGGCCATCCCCATGTGCACCCTTCATTTTTCCTTCCTCAATTCCAAAATCACGGTTTAGGCCACCCACATCACCTGCCCACTGACGCAGCTACAGCAGCAGCCATATTGGGCTTTCTGTACGGCGGCAGCCTTGAAGGGGGTCATGGTGTTGGAGGCCATCCTGGGATGGCAGGAGGCCCAATACCTGGAGGGATTGGGGGCGCAGGGTTAGGAGGAGTTGGATTTCCTCATGCGATGGCTGCTCATCGAGAGCGTATAAAGCAAGGGTTTGAATTTAAGAGCGATGAGCGGATTTACCCACCAGGATCCATACATGATCCTGCAGCTCTTGCCCTTGTTCACTCTCATTCTCATGCTCATGCTCATGCCCATGCCCATGCCAATGCCCATGCCCATGCACATGCACACTCTCTGCTCCTTGGAGGAGGTGCAGCAGGAGCAAATGAGGTGGCACTTTATGGCACTCCTCCTCCGCCAGCACCGCCTGGCCCCCCACACCTCCAAAATCCATCTCTGGCCCCAGTACCTCGACCTCCCAACCCAACTGCCCCTCAGTCCCTGTCCAATCCACCTCCCTCTTCTCTCCTCCCACCCTCCATTCCCTCTCACCAGTCTTCTGCCCCGCCAGCTGCCCCCACAGCCCCACCAGGCCCTGCTGCTCCACCACCCGCTCCTCCTCCTACCCAAACTGCTCCACCAACGTCCAATGCTGCCTCACTTCATCACCCTGTCCCTCATACTTCTTTTCCCAGCTCCCTATCCTCTCATCTGCCACCAGCCCCTGCCCAAGCCGCTCCCCCGGAGACCTACCCCACTCCAACCCGCTCTCCCACCTCCTTTGAGCGAGAGAGGAGTGGGGAAAGAGAGCGGGAGAGAGAGAGAGACAGAGCACCTTTGCCTGCTTTTGGTGAAAGAGAGCGAGAAAGAGAGAGGGAGAGAGAAAGGGGAGGAAGTGGTGGAAGTGGAGGAAGTGGAGGAAGTGGAGGGGGAAGCGGAGGAGGGACAAGCGGAGGAGGAGGTGGAGGAGGTGGAGGAGAGAATCTGGGGCGTCTGCAGATGTTAAACGTGACACCTCATCATCACCAGCATTCACACATCCACTCGCATCTTCACCTGCACCAGCAAGACACAGGTACCCACTGATACTAACACAATTACACAAATGTGCATATCCAAATGTATTTTAATAGCTTAAGTCATTTAAATGTGTGTTGTGAAGAATAATGTGAAAAATGTTACAATAATGGCAAAGATCAGAAAACTTAAGTACTGGGTGCTGAACAAAAAACATGAGAAGACAGAAAAATACTGAGTCAGCACACCAGAAGCTGCTCCAATTAAAATAAATTTAATGGAATGTAAAGTTTCGGGCCCTCGTCCTCCTTCAGACATAGACATATTACATTGTATTCAAATGATCAAACAAAGACACTTGATGTCTTAAGGGTGGGCTTGATGCCATGATGTCACAAATTGCTTTAACTCAAATACAAATTGAAGTTAACCTCAGCATTAAACAGGATTCTTTGATTTCAAATGTTTTCTGAACAATTTGCGGGTTCACTTGTCTTATCACAAATTTCTTAAAAAGATGATTGTTATCTCTCATGGCAGTAATATTATGTAGCAGAAGATGTACAATGAAGAAATGAAAGCTTTAGTCATTCTGAAAGATTTGCTGTTTATTTATAGTACGAATGTGAACATTATTACCTGTTTCACACTTACATTGAGAATTATTATGAACTGATAAATCCTGTTATTTTATTCAAAGAACAGTGTGTAATTGAAAATGTTTTTTTTCCACTTATACATGTTTGCATATTAATTTGGTTCCCTCATTTTTTTAAGAAAATCTATTACTGTTCATACACTGCCTTTATTGGAAACTGCAAAAGTGTAAATAAATTAAACTGCTTTATCTAGAGCCCAGATCTCTCATATTAGTATTCTCAAGATGTTTTGTCCCTTGAATCAAATGTTATAAGTATAGATCATTTTTCTTTAGAATTCCATGTTTTGACTCTTATTGAATATATCCTGTATTTCCTATTACATCACTGGCATCCAGCGACGGGCGGGGTTCACCCCCTGATGGACCCGTTGGCGTCGGGGTCTCCTTTGGCACGCCTCCCTTACCCAGGAGCCACACTAGGCAACCCCATCCTGGCTCACCCCCTCACTGACAGCGAGGTGCTCCGCCAACAGCTGTTCGGTGAGGAGAAGGCTCCTCGTCCATGTACTTGTTCAGTTTTTTCTCTAAAAACTCCACTGTGCTTAAAGTTTATGAAAAGTTTTTTGGAATATGATAATGATGACTGACCAAAGTGCTTTTTCCCACTTTATGTTTTCAAACAGGTGCTCCTTTCCGTGACCTGCCCCAGCCGTCCTCCCTCACTGGTCCGATGTCAGCAGCCCATCAGCTCCAGGCCATGCAGCAGGCCCAGAGCGCGGAGCTGCAGATCCAGAGACTGGCCCTGGAACAACAGTGGATCCATCACCATCACCACCACTCCCTCACCCAGGACGAGTATTACAGGTACAGAAAGTAACTGCCCGTCTTATCTAACGTTTCACTGCTGAAGGAGTGTTAACAAGCCTTCCTTTAGTGTGTTACACCGCACCATGTTCACATATTTTATACTGCTGTGTTCATGTTTGCAAATCATTTAAATGAAAGGAATGAAATACATGTAGTTTTTAATCATTTTACCTCATAATGATCAGCAACTTGAAAGACACAGATTACTGAAAATTTGAAGGGACTTCAGGCCATACTAAAGGTCATAATTATCGGCTTTATCAGACTACAGCTCATACTAGCATTTAGCGACCTCCTAGCTAATATCAACAATATATATATAGGGAACTGAATGTTTTCATTACTTTTGGAGGATTTTGTTGATTTTACACAATACAAAAAGAAAGGCATAGATCCCTGGCGACTGGCGTTAGCTTACAAGGGGCTGAATGCTTACACCAGCCTTTGTCTGTTGAAAAATAAAAAGGAGTCAAATATGTTGGTCTACCTTTAAATATAAGCTATTGTCCCTCTGTAATGTACCTATTCATTTTCTTTAAGTTGCCTATAAATACAGAACGGGTCTAAATTGATGAGTCAGTTGTCAGAATCTTTCTGTTTTACAATCTGGCAGTAGCTCAGTCTGTAGGGACTTGGGTTGGTAATTGAAGGGTTGCCGGTTCAAGTCCCAGTGTGGACCAAATCTGGAAATTAGTCCGATAGCTGGAGAGGTGCCAGTTCGTTTCCTGAGCAAGGCACTGAACCCCCACCTCCAACCCAGAAGTGCTGGATTAGTGCATGTACTGTTTGTGCATGTGTGTGTGTATTTCAGCCTATGTTTGTGTTTCATGTTTCCCCTTACTCATTAAGTATATCTAAGAATGTACAACCTGGAACACAGCAGTACAACGTTAAAATCCATCTGAGCTTGTCAGCTTGTGTGTGATGTCAGAGGAAAGTTACCTCCATGTGAAAAATTGTCCAGTGTATTAAAAAAAAAAAATAGGTAGTTGGAATGCATCTTGTAAAAGTAAGCTCTGCTGTTTGGAACAGGGTTTTTCCCCCCTCTATGTCCAAGCCTCAAAATATATGCATTAGCTTTAAAATATTAGCCTTTGCTGTGACCGCTGTCTAACCGTGTTCTCTAACTTGGTTTCTCCTTAACTTTTCTTAGTCACCTGAAGAAAGAAAGTGACAAGACCGTGTGAGGGAGGGGCATGACGAAGGGCAGCATGGAGAAAACTGAGGGAGAATGTGTGTAAAATTATACGCAAAACTTGGGGCACTGAAAAAAAAAGAATGAACAAAGATTCAAGACAAAGGCTAATGGACGGCAATCCAGTGAAGAAAACACAACTTTAAAGGATTTGCAAGAAGGAGGGCGTGAAAATGTTGCACACTGTCCCTGATAACTGCACCACGTCGAGGAACAGACTTTAGCGCTTCCATGCGTAATGTTCTTCAACTCCAGTCCTGTTTTGTATTGTGCTCTGTACAGTATATTAGATGGGGGCTGAAACAGTGAAGTATGGTATGTGTAAAATACTTGATGCCAGGAAGGAATGTGTACATGAGTCTCTTTTATGTCATTGCATGTAGTTAGGCGCTTATTCTGATCTGGTGGAACTTTTTGTTCTATTCTTAGTAACTACCCCCTCTTTTGTATCTGAGGGGTGTTCAATATGCATGAGACCAGCAATTTAGTGTTATGTTCATGATCAATAGTATTGTTATTATGATTAATGTTGTCTGTTTGTTGATAATGATATAATTATATATACAGTACATATTATTTGTATTTTTTTACATTTTCTTGGTATGGCAGTTGGTTTTATTTTTATTTTTTATTTTCAATTTACCTTGTGAAACAAGATGCAAATGAAGGACAAAAAATCTGGAAATAAATTATAATCTTTTTTGCTAGCTCCTTGCGTATTCATGTGTGCACTATTTTTTCTCCTGTCTCACATACATTCAGAGTATTTGCCCCGTCTTTGTTTTATACAAGTCACTCATGCACAAAGCATATCAAATTCCTCTCTCCTCCCCCTCCCCCCTTTTTCTCTCTCTCCCTGACTCCCCCTCTTTTTGCTCCTCGTCAGTCTGTCCCTCCTCCTCCTCCTCCTCCTCCTCCTCCTCTCTTGGTGAGTGTAGCTAATAGGAGACACATGGGATGAGTGTGAGACATGGGAGTTGAGCTGCTCCAGTGAACAGCAGCCACCCTGTAGAGCAAGCATTCCTTACTGCACTGTAAAAATGAAAGGAGAAGAAAAAAATGTATAAAGAGAAAGAAATGAAAGGAGAAAAAAAGGAGGAGCTGTGAGAGTGTGATTTACAGACACTGTTGGGCTGTGTTAGGGTGTGTGTGTGTGTGTACGTGTGTACGTGTGTACGTGTGTTTGTGTGAGGGTTTTCACTTGTGTCCGGCTGGAGGAATCTCCTTCAAACGGACATGGATCAGTGAATACAGCGCTCACGTTCAGAACAAATCACTGCAGGCTTGCAGATTTGGGGATGTTCAGATCTATCCAAACAAACTTTACAATAGTACAGTTTTCATTTTTTGCCCTCTGTCTAATATCCCTGCAAGATACCAAAGTCTGCAACCTTTTCTTATTTCTATGCAAAACCTCCTCTTCCTGATGTATTGTATTGTAGTTGATAGTCCTGTCTGTCAGAAACATTTCTAGAATAGTAATATTGAATTGTGAGGTGTGTCAGGGCTTTTGAAACTGTATGGAGCCTGCTTGTGAGTTAGTATGTAGGCTATGTGTCACTTAAAGTCACCTTGAATAAGTGTGTCAACATAATGTAAAGTATCTTCTAGCAGGACAAATGTGGTTTCCCTCTCTGGTGACATCACATCTGGGGGATATTCTTAGCACTTCATCAGACCTCTTCATCGGTCCTCTTGCAGGGTGAATGAGGATGTTGTGAAAAGTGTGGATGAAGGACGTGGTTTCAACACTGCATTTCATATAGACCTGCTATTACAATCGCGGTCTCTCTCAGTAATATCTGATGCAAAGTGAAGATATTATTAGCAGCTCCTGTTTTCAAATGTAGGACAAATATTTCCAAATAATTCTTATTGTGTCATACTGACCTACTTTTAGCAGCACATTTGAACTGTTAAGTGTATCATGATAGCACGCAGTCAGGTTCATCGTAAATACCAAGACTTGCACAAGAGCATCCCTGTGGTTTATGAACTTATCTGTAATTAATTGTATTGTAATTAAGGACAGGCGTCGATATGGTAGCAGCAGCAGAACTGAAATGCAAATGGTTTGTCAACAGGTTTGGTCCTACATGTGAAAACAATTAGCATGAATTAAACTAAACAAGGCCACAGATCAACACCCTGCTTTTATTATATGATGATTAAATTGGCGCTCGCTCTCATCTACTTTGGCTCAGTTTTAATTACATTGTAAAGATTTCATTTAAGAGGTTGAGCTAAAGTCATGCAAGCCACATAAAATCCAAAATGTTGCCAAAATGTGACGTACTCCTTTGCTTGAATACCCTTATAAACATGCACAAATACTTAGCGAGCTGATGAGTTATTCTAAATGAGCCCTTCAAAGCTGTTTGAATCCCACAAGGCAAGTTGTTAGAAATTACTTAAAACTAAAACTATATTACAAAATCTGTTTCCCTGTACCATCATTTAAAGAAAACAGGCATTTGTTTTTTTTATAATATTTTATTTTGCATTTTCCAACAAAAATAATACACACATCACAAATCAACAGTCTATAGCAACGAGGACTTACACACTCTCAATAAAGGGACAACACACACAAAAATAACACACACACACACACACCACCCCCCCCCCCTCACAAAACATAACAAAAATGAACAAAAAAAAAACAACGCATCTAAGCCACATAAGAAAACAGGAAAAAAACAGGCATTTGGACATTTAAAAAATTAAAAATGTGACACACTCACTCACAAATGTCAAGATATAAATGCCATTGATCCCATTCTTGTTTTGTTTTGTTCTTTGGTTGCAAGAAATTTGCATCAACAGCGACTCATTCAGTTAAGTCCCTATCCCCATAAAACCATTAATTTTGTCATCTTTTGGAGATGTTTTGCTCTACAAAACTCTCCCTGCAAAAAAACACTAACCCTTCATTGCCTTTGTCCACGTGCTCTTTGCCCGAGCTCTGACTTTTTGCTGCTGATGTTACAGCAGAGTTGTTACACTCAGGACACTTTTGGAGTTTAACATTGTAGCCCATGCTGCTTGTTTCACTCATTTAAATACAACATGTTTTTCTACGCCATGGAGGGATGTGCAGAAGGTGATCCAGTGGAATCACCTCAAGGTCACTTGTGTGACAAGTGTTGTCCTATAACCTTTCTCTCCACAAGCACATCTGTGTTCTGAGCAACCCTTGAGTCCTCGAGTTCACCACATGATTTGGAGCAATACAGTTGACCTTCATTATAATCCAGATTTTCAATTTCAAAAAAGATATTGTGTCATCATTTTAATTGTACACTCTGCTCACTTGTTGTAAGTGGGGTTTACTGCACAGAGAGCCTGCATGTACATGAGAGCTCTCAGGAAATCGCTCTGCAATAAATGAGAGCACCCTGAAATAATAATCCACTTCACAGAGATATTCTGCTTTATGAAGCATGAATGAAGTGTAAGGTGCAGGCCCTTCGCTGCAGTAATTTTCAGCATCTCAAGAATCTTTTCAATTCAAGCAGTCTAACACATGAATAAAGAATATATGAACTGAAAAAGACTACTATTTGAAACGTGTGTATCGGCTCCTTGAACCTTTAAACTCAGTATACTGTATTTTATAAATAGAAAAAAGGAATTTGAGACCATTCAAGACTTGTCTTATATTTAGAACAAAGAGCAGTACTCTCATCTGCTCCTACATGCACACACTACGGCAAACATGGTGACTTAATGTTCCAACATTACAAATCCTGGTTTCATCCCTGAATCTAAGTATAAGCTTCATGATGAGCCAAAATATAAAGGGCAGCAGGTAGGAGTCGGACCACACTCTAAAATATGATAGGAAAGGATTGGATAGGATAGGATAGGATAGGATAGGAAAGGAAAGGAAAGGAAAGGAAAGGAAAGGAAAGGGACGGGAAAGGAAAGGAAAGGAAAGGATAGGATAGGATAGGATAGGATATATGATATGATATGATAGGATAGGAAAGGAAAGGAAAGGAAAGGGACGGGACGGGACGGGACAGGAAAGGAAAGGATAGGATAGGATAGGATAGGATAGGATATGTTATGTTATGTTACGATCAGTTCAATACATTATGATATAATATCACACCATACTGTAGCATATGCAACATTTTATTGTCCCCTTGGGGAAATTTGTCCTGAACTTCCAAGTGTTGCGTACAGTAAGCTGCCTCCACTGAAGTATTAATAATAAAAAACAGCAAACAAACAATCCATTTGTTAATAGAGGCGCACATATGATAAACAACACACAACAAATTGCACATTACTCATTTTTTGAGGAGATATTTTCACTGTTTCTTGTGTGGAAAAAAACAAAAACAAAACATAACTACTAACCCCCAAACGCACTAATGCCTTACTCTGACCCCAGGCCCCTTACCCTTAACCTAAGCCCCGAACCAGAACTCCTTACCCATTTCAAAACAAAATTAAAGAGTAGGCATCAAATTATATATTATTTGTACTCAGGATGAAGAGAAAAAATGATGATCCTCTTATAACATTATTTTTGATTTGTCCGTCAGAATAACTGTCATGTTGCACTTTTAGTAACTTTATACCATGTCACTGTGATTTTTTTATTTTTTTTATTCATGTTTTACAAATGTGGTTATTAGAAGTTTAAAGCCACCTAAAATGAAAAATACTCAAATAAAGAACATTGGGTGTTTCAAATGGGTAAACATATTTAGTTTATTTTAACCATTAGGATTCTATATTTACAAACTTCACATTTTAGATGCTTTGCCTGGGCTCTTTATTGAGAGCTGCTGTGAGTGTGAGCTGCCAAATACTGATGGATGGGAAATTGTGAATGGGATGATGGTACTGCCACCTACTGGAGGACTTTACAACTTCCCTAGCAAAAAAAAAAAAACATAACCGAAAAAAAAAAATCAAATACTCACATTTTATTCTTTAGACAATACATTGATCTTCATTTTTAAAATAAAATGAAACCCATGAGAATGTATTTTTACACATATTAACTGCAGCCAATGATTCTACCCACAAGGCTACATGAGGTCCATGCACATTTACCAAACCTAAACACAGAAAACAGACATTACATTATGTCCCCTCCACTATTAAATAAAAGTCATAGGCCCACAGTACACATGTGTATATCTATTGGACATCATTGTAATTTAAAGATTCACTCAGGAATGTTTTCTCTCTTGTGCACACTTCGTATGTGCCTGCCGAGAGACTCCATCCATTTAAAGGACTTCCCACAACAATTACAGACAAAGTGTTTGCCTTCAGTGTGTATCGTCTGGTGTCTGTTCAGGGCGCTTGTTGTGATAAAAGTCTTTCTGCATATTTCGCACATGTACGGCCTCTCTCCTGTGTGTGTCCTGATGTGAGCTGCGAGGTGGGAGCAGTTACTGAAGCGCTTCTCACACACGGAGCAGCAGTAGGGCTTCTCTTTGCCCTCCTCACCGCTGCTGCTGTTGTTGTTTATGTTGTTCATGTTTGGATGGAAGGGCAACACGGAGTCGTGCAGACTATTTCTGAGGCTGGAGGGGGATGAGATGAAGTCTTTGATGTCCGATTCAAGGCTTTCGAGCTGCTCTGCCGCGTCTTGTCCCATCCAGAAATCCCCGTGGCTCTTCTGATGCTCCTTCTTCACCTGTGAGGGCTCCAGGTGCTCCTGCTCCATGCTAGCGCCCTCTTCTTCTTCTTCGTCACAGTGCTGGGACTCCTCCGCCGCAGGGACTGAGTGATGATCCTGAGGTGGAGGAGGGGGAGGAGGATGATGGTGGTGATGGGTGTGCTGCTGCAGCTGGGCTTCAATGCATCTCTCCAGCCTGGGCTCTATGGATACAAAACAAATGAAAAATATCGAAATCATGCGGTGTCAGTAAAAAATAAGAAAAAGAAAAAAAGAAAACTTGCACGAGGTTTTGTTTGCAGGCATATTTCACTCAAACCTACCTGACTTGAGGAGCTTCAGCTGCATCCTGAGACGACTGATTTCCAGATCTTTGGAGCGATAAATCTCCTCTTTGTACTCGACTAATGTCTTTTCAACAGCCTCAAATATTTCGTCTGCCGCCACCATCAATCTGTCGTTGAGAAAAGCTCTCAGCGACAACATTTTCACCGTTTAAAAAAAAATGTAAATTTGAAAGCTTCTAGTCAACGTTACGTTGGAGGACGTATTCTTCCGAGTCCCTGCACGTCACGCTTCGATTGTAAACACGGACATGAGCGGGATCACTGCGGGGAACTATCGCCCCCTGCTGATGCGGAGTATACACACACACACACACACACACACACACACACACACACACACACACACACACACACACACACACACACACTCAACATATATTACATTTACAAACGCTGGCTTATAGTATTATGAGGACAAGAGAAAAATATATCATCAAACTTTTGTAGTTTACCTTACTGGAATGTTACGCCGCTCCTTTAAGGGGAAACTAAATTTAATTTTGCACCCAGTCTGTGCTCAGAATTTAAGCGTTTATACTACTAATATATCCCCTTAATATATCCCAGCGCACAAAACTAAGTAACATTTTATCAATGCAGGATTTACATCCATCAGGGGGCAACTGATCGAGGACTCCTAAGGGTCCTGACCTCCCTGGATTACTTGAAAAGAAAGCCTTTGTTTTGTGTGTTTTATGGCAGTATGTATGACAGTAAGAAACAGTTAATTAGGACAATAAGAACATTTAAAAGTGGCTTAGATGAGATGAGACTGGTGTGTATTTGAATGATTCTCTGCTCTAATATACAGCAAACCCGTGCTGCCACAAGTCTTTGTATGACTATGTACATTATGTCGACTATTTACTTTACTATAGTATGAGCAAATGTGATTTTTTTTCATGTTTTGTGTTCCATTTGTTTATAGAAATTCCAATTCTAAAGGAGTATGTTATTGAAATACATCATGTTCCTGCTCTTTTGACTCTCTTTTTTATTATAAAAGCATTATGTTTCACAGCACTTGATTCAGTCCCATGGCTGTTTCAACACCGACACATTATAAGGAAGACAAAAGACACCAGGGTAGGCCAAACATTTGGTTTAAACCACGTCTTTGCTCAAGCCAGACATAAAGATTGTGACAGAAATCTAAAATTCCTGGACTAATCTGCATTGCCAAAAAAAATCAAATACTATGTTACACCTCTGTTTCCTCAGTCATAATTATAGACTGCTAGCTGCATGTGTATAGTTTATTCATGCTATCATTTTTTGACACTGTATTGTGTCACTGTTACACTTCTGTACTGGCCAGGGACTCTTTCAGCATCTCATACCTTTGTGCAACTCTTCTCTCAAAATCAGGAAAATACATGATCTTGAATCATTTTGGTACTCGTCTTATGGATTATTTAGGGAACTTCAGAGAGATACGTTTATTGTCTTGCCCGGTTGAGAACTATAAAGTATTCGAAGTTGTTTAGGATCCAACCAGGTTAAGTCGATTTTCTTCTTGCAGTAATTAGATCTGAATAGGAAAAAAATAAACTTTTTATAACAAGGCAAAGATATTGTGACTACAGAAACTACACTTTTCCCCTGATACATGAATCTGTCTCTGATGTGTCTGTTTCAGTGTGGGATATAAATAGCAGTGAAATGCTTCTCTGCATGGTATTGTCTTAACAGGAGTGCTCTGCTGTAATGAGATACTCTCTCCCTGCCATCCTGAGAATACCCCAGAGATTACAATCACACGGCAGCAGACTGAAGACTACTGCTCAATATCCCCAACTGGTACCCTGTAAATATGGGAAGTTGATTTGAAGATTCATGAAATAAAGCAGAACAAGACTCAACACTCAGTCTCTAAACCGTTTATTATGTTACCTTACAGCCTTCAAACCCTTATACCCATCGGCCATGACACAGTATGATTAACATGTAATGAACGCTCTACTCTCAGCCAAACAGCCGGAGAGAGAGCGGATCATGCACGTCTACAGGGAGGAAAAAAAGCCACAGAACATCATAATTACACAAAAGAGACACCCATATTAAAAAGACAAATACATCTGATTGACAAGAGCTGTGACATTGTTTACAGAATTGTTTTTTCATAAACTTTTCAAGTAAAGGCGAGGACTGGCCGTCCACCTCAAGGTGTAATTCTTGTCAGTCTTTACAGCTTGAGCACTCAGTGTGGAAGTTAGTACGCACAAGGGTTATTCTCAGTGGACTTAACTCTTTTTCAGTGCAGTACAGTGCATGTGTCAACCTGCCCTTTTCTTTTCATGTCAAATATACCACAAAAAAAAAAGGAAAAGCAGGGAATGACCTCAATACACAAATACTTTGAATGAGGAGGGAAGAGGACAAAGTGCTGAGAGTAAAGGATGATGGAGCTGAATTGTCTGAATGGAGCTGGCCTCTAATCTGGACTTAGTCTCACTGCAGTTTTCCAGGTTTTTCTTTTATGCCTTGGCGTTGATGATTTCGACAAACTCTGGCTTGAGGGAGGCTCCGCCCACGAGGAAACCGTCAACGTCCTTCTGGGAGGCGAGCTCTTTGCAGGTACCACCGGTCACAGAACCTGAAAGAAAAACAGATTAATAAAGGTGCCACAAAGACAGAAAAACTCAATTTTACACACAAACGTTGTCTCTTCCAGCTGACTGACCTCCGTAGATGATCCTGACAGAGTTGGCTACAGCCTCAGACACGTTGGTCTTCAGCCAGCCCCTCAGCTTCTCGTGAACTTCCTGAGCCTGAGATATCACACAGGAAACATTTGCATTGTGAGTGGTTACATAAAGAGATTGTAGTTATCACTTTCTGTGGTTACTCATGTTTACCTGCTGTGGGGAAGCGGTCTTGCCTGTGCCAATGGCCCACACAGGCTCGTAAGCGAGCACGACCTTGCTCCAGTCCTTTACATTGTCTGTGAAAGAAACGTGTGATAAACAGTGAGTTTCACAAGTTTTCTGATTTACCCCACACTCTGGCTTGCATAAACCGTTCCAGAAATGTGATTTAAAACATTACGCCTCATTCTTCTGTGCATTTAAAAAAAAACAAAAAAAAACAAACAGGAGTCATGTACCTGCGATGACCTTGGTCTGAGCAAAGACGACCTTCTCGGTGATGCCGCCCTCTCTCTCGTCCAGCTTCTCACCGATGCAGGCGACGACACCCAGGCCGCTCTCCAGAGCGTGTGCTGTCTTCTGACCGATGAGCTAATAAGAAACAAACATCAAAATCACAAAGCACAGGACGAACTGTTGAACTGTCTCTTTTGTGTTTCTTACTCATGTAAAAGGATGCTGCTCTTTTGGTTAGTACTTAACGTCATTACTAACATGATATACTTGATAAAGTCCTCAAGAACACTGTTTCCATACCATTATTCCTACCCCCCCCCCCCCCCTCAAGTTTTGTATCTAAGAAAAGCAGAGCCCTCTCCAGGACGAACATCGAAAAAAGTGATACATTGCTGTCAAAAAGTAACGTCATATGTTTTGAACTAATAATCTAGAAATACCTCATCACTCTCTCCGAAGACGTGGCGCCTCTCAGAGTGTCCCAGGATCACCCAGTTCACGCCACAGTCCTTGATCATCGCAGGGCTAAAGGAAGATAATATTCAGGAAATCATATCTTATCTTTCAGTTACAAAAACAGTGATAAGAAGGTTTTTTTGTGTTCAATTCCTTCCACTTATTTATTTTATTTGCTTATCATCAAACTCTTTTATTTACTTTTAAAAGGGTCACACAGTGTACCTGATCTCCCCAGTGAAGGCACCCTTGGGAACTTTGTAGCAGTTCTGGGCCGCCACGCCAAACTTGGCGTCCAGGTTGGACCTGGCAAAGTCCAGGTAGATTGCTGGGGCACCGCACACAACCTCTGAGAGCAGAGAGAAAGAAAACTATTTCAGGGTTTGTGTAGCCCATCATGTTATAAGACTCAGATGTATTCATAAATAAAGACATTTTTCACCAACTTCCTGAGTATCCGTTAGGCAACTGCTTGAAATGTAGTTTTGATGGACTGATACAAAATAAATAAATTAGTAATGTGGGTGTGATGACTCGACAGCAAGAGTGTTTATTCTGCATGAAAAATATTTGAACATTAAAGTAACCTTTATGAAAAGAGAATGACAAACACAAACAAGCTGAAAAGTAGAGGTGGCTGTCGTCATGACGAACAGGATAACTGTTCTAAACTGCTCCTAGACTAAACAAACACATTGACCCACAGCACGATAACACAGGGCATTGAATTGACAGATTCACAACCAGTCCAGTTTTGTAATATCCTGATAAAAGTCTTAATCCAAACAAACTAAAAGTACACAGAAAAGGTCAGCTGAAACCAAAATTCATAACAATTGACTACATACTGGAATCACTCTGAAATCTGCTGACAGGTCTTCAGTTTACAGAAGTTTAGTCTCAACTTGAAGTGTTTTTCCTTTCAATATTATTTATGGTGTAGCTCTTTGAAATGTATGTTAATTGTAATGTATACAAGCACAAAATGTTTTCCCTTCTTGTGCAAACAATATTTGGCCAAAATCAGCAGCACAGTAGAGTCTACATGGGTCAAGCAGACTACAGTAGAGTCAAGATACTGACATTCAAAATGTAACTGTACCTTGGGGTTAACCAGAGTCTATATTAAACACTCCTGTTATTATTGGTTTGGTAAAGGTCATTCCTCCCCGGCCACCGTTTAAACCCTCTGCATTAAAGGTCTGAGTTCAGCCTCCTAAAGGGCGCACACATGGCTGCATTCTGCAGAGGTCAGAGAAAAGTCAAGAGACTTTAAGTTTAGAGGGCCAAATAAAAGGACAAGTTTAAATAGGTAACATAAAGAGGAAATCAGTCTGGGGAGGAAAAAGTGTGACTTTGCATGTAAAGGTCCAGAAAGATAAGCAAGTGGGAATACTCAGAATCCCTTGGTTTGGGGGTGGATTCATTAATGGAGCAAGGTCCAAGGCTAGTCTGCACAGTGACAGTTCAGGCCTCAGACTGATGTACCAACACACACACACACACACACACACACACACACACAATACATTACAGTTGTTGCATAACAACCTCCGTGTAGCAGGAAGAACAAATGGGATGGTGAACAAGTCTGAACAAATTCAACACCTCCCTGCTTGTATAAATTTACAACAATGTGTGAGGCTCTGAATTTAAAAAAAAAAAAAAATGAAAGAAACAGCGAACAGCAGAGGCCGTTGTTAGTTTGTCTTCAGTCAGCAGGAAGCAGACAGCAACAGGGCAAATGTCTACTGATGCTGCATTCAGGACATACTGTGAAAAACCCGTACACAAGAAAACAGTACACAAGACAACTAAAATATACATTTAACCGTGTTTTCACTGGCGTAGCTGCATCCATAAACTAAACTTAAATGACAATTTGCGAGAGAAGCGCATTAAAGAAGACTTTATTCCCCATTAGTTTGCAAATAAAAGAGTCTAAAACGAGCGGCGTTGAACGCACCGTGCACTTTCACAGGCAGCAGAGGCTAGCTGCTGGTGTACGTGCCGCTGCAAACGCACACCCACCAACACCATAACCCACATTACTGAAAACCTGCCATCCGTATTCCTACTTTTATGTCCGTCTTTGTCAGGATGTAGACTCGGAAAAGATGAAAAGTCACAGTTCACGTTAAATGTTACATTAATAAAAAGCATAAAATAAAGCAGAAGTAGTCTTCGATGCCGTCGGTGTCATTGATTTATTAAATGACCGAGACATTTGAGTCAAAATTCGGTTGAGACAAAAAACGAACTCGAAGTGACAGTAACTGGATGTCTGGGGGATAGCAGGTATAAAACCGGCTTTAAAGGGAGAAAACATTTAAATTAGGTTTGGTCTAAGGGTAGTGAAAAACGCACGTACCGACATTGGAGTCGACCGTGGCTCCATTCATGGTCTTGATGAGCTCCCCGAGGCTTTTCTTATCGCCGTTCATCTTCCAGTTTCCACCAACGAAGAATTTCCTGCTCATGGTTGCGTTTTTTTTTTTATTGTTTTGCTGCTGTTTTATTTGAGAATTAAAACGGTACCAATGGCCCACAGGAGGTCTGCCTTGTCTGGGGTAAGAGAGCGGGTCGTGAAAAAGCAGCTCAGGGTATTTATGAACATGGAGATTTAACCCCTCCTCTCTCTCGGCTCCATTGGTTTGTGACGGCACGCCCGTAAACGCGTCTCAGCCGTTTCATTTGAGGAAGGGGCAGAGCAATATGTCATGATGCGTTCAAGTGCGACTGCGAAACTTGGTCAAACATGGATTAATCTGTTTGAGCTGGGCCCGAGGCGAAACTACGGAAGCGTATTGCTGCCACACATGAATTTAAAAATAAGGATGTAACGTTATAATGTGATAAGATTTATCTTATAACAAGATGATTTTATGCTATAACGTGATCACTTATAGCCTATGGTAACGTACCATGTTATAATGTCATGACTTTTAAAACGTAATAATTTTATAACATAATGACTAAAAGACCTATTGTTTAAATTTAAAACCCTTTTCAATGAGGAAAGTTGTGTGGAAGGAAAATAGAAGATTTATTTTCATACATGGGGCTGTACGGAAAGAATGATTGATGATAGGTTGCATTGTTTCTCATTGATCAGCCGGATGGCCACACTACACCATCTCAGCTGCATAAAGCTTGGTATGCTGTCACCTTAAGTACAATGCGGCATTTGTTAAGATGTCTGGATCCCTTGGTGTTAAGCAAATCACCTAGTTTTCCACAGTTTCCCAGTTTGGGATCAATAAAGTAATTCTATTCTATTCTATTCTAGTTCCGTACATATAACCTGGGCCTTATTTTGTGTTATCTCATCCCAGTGAGCAGTTTACAGTTTACAAGACATATAGAATACGTGCATGGCCAGCATTGAAAATCGTTTCAAAACAAAAAAAAATCCTCTGGAAGGTTAGACTCAGTCTTCCTTTGCTACAGCCCCATGTAGGCCTATGTTAACATTTATTTTAAAAACCTTGGAAGTGTATGCAAACTTGTGGATCACAATATCATCCAGTGCTAAATAACAGCAGAATCTCACTATGTCTCAACCCAAGCATGAAATACTACTAAACACAATCCAGTAAATGAGCCATGTTCATCAATTGTCAAAATTTATGTTATACCAATAAAATTATCATGTTATAACATGATACGTTTTATGTTATGACAATACAACTATATTATAACATGATATGTATTGTGCTATTATAACACTTTACAGTTATCAAGTTGAGTGAAACATTTTAATGTTATAACAAATAAGTTATATACTATAAAGCTTATCATGTTATAACACAATATTATTTTGTTAGAACTATAAACTTATCACAGAATAATGGGATTGAAATATTTGTTTTATAGCAAGTAGCTTGTTCCAGAGAAAAGGACCACAGTAAAGGCCCCCTCTACAGCCTTCAGTCTTATTCTGGGAAGACCTTTACTTGATGACCTGAGGTCCTGGGTTGGGTTGTAGTCTGTGAGTAATTCACAAATATACTGAACCATTGAATGCTTTATGGACTAATAATAAATTGGATTTTCAAAGTGATTCTGGATTGTACAGGGAGCAAATGGAGTTTTTTTTACGGCCAGGGTCAAATTTTTTTAATTAATGCATGGACTAATTTCTCTGCATCAGTTTGGGATATGAATGATTAGAGTTTTCATATGTTCTTTAAATGGAAGAAGGCTGTTCTGGTAATATTGGTGATGTGATTTTCAAAGCAAAGGTTGGAACCCAAAATAGTGCCAAGATTTCTGACTTGCTCACTGTATTATATGGACATTGATTTGAGGTGTATGGATTTTCTGTCCATATATATATGTCTGGACATTGCTTCAGTTCTCCACATTTAAATGAAACATGCTGCAAAATACTGTCCTAAGTTTTATAAACCCATCGCACAAATTTTGCTTTTTGATATTTTCCACATGGCAGAGGCAACTTCTTGTTCCATCCTAAAGTTCAACTTCTCAGGTCAACATGGTGGATATATATCTAGTTTCAATGGTTATGGTTTTACATGAACACCTACACTTTCAAAATAGTCAGACCATTGCTACAAAAATGTTGACTGTAAGTGTTGGCATTATGATCCTACTACATCAATACTTTTTTTTGTGTTTTATGATTTTTGTCACAAGAAGAATCTAAATTATAACAAGAGATTTTTAGAGACACATTTAATAATAATTTACTTTAACATAAACTTGAAATAAGCTGTAACCCTAATGTTGTGAGAATTATAGGCCTACATTTAAGTTAGTTTAAATATTTACAATATAAACTAGTATAAATGTATTCAACAAAAACCTTACACTCCAATAATGGCTACTATAACTACAAACAAAACATCTTATATTCAGTATCGCTAATATCGATTTTTCTTTATGGAGTACGAGCTTGATTTGTGGCAGAAATGGCAAAGCTATGAGCATTGATCGTTTGATTGGCTGAGATAATACAAGTCCCGCCCTTCTGGTTTCAGATCTCGATAGGAGGTTTCTAATTGGAGGATGGTAAACTTGCTCTTCGTACCCAGCATGCACTGCGAACACATAAATGTCATACTTTACCACTAAAGTTAAAGTTTGAAAACTTCTAGATGAAATTTACTGTCGAAATATAACGATAACATTATATATTTTTTACGTCGCGTAATGACTAAATCGCACCATGGTAAAAGTATACCTTTGTGGGGTACTAGTATTACCCCTATGGCTCACAGTCTGCAGGAATTACGCTCTTTTATAATTGTCCAGTAGGTTTCTCTTAATGAGAAGCCCCCAAACGTTGTTCAAAATAATACAAAACATATAGTAGTAGTAGTATATAGTTACAAGTGGATGTTAACTCATTTTAGTCCTTATTACAGATAGTTTCTTAATTGATTTTGAAAGGTGAGATCTTTGTGTTGATTGGTCCAGTGTGACAGGCGTCCTCTGTGTTATCATAAATTCTTGGTGCTTAAGTTGATCTCGGGTCAATGATGATTTTGGTGAAATTCAGGAATGAATGTAACAGGTCGTTATTGACGTCATATGAATTTCTCCAAAACACTGATTTTTCATTTTAAATCTAATTGTTTTCCATTGTTGTCCTGCCTGTTTATTTTGGAGTCTGTGTGTGTGTCTGTGCGTAATGACGTAGGTATGTGCGTGCTCTGGCCAGAGCCGATACAACTTTGTTCAGAGGTAGGTTTATGGTGATTAATGCTCCTTCGATAAATTCAATTAAAAGTATTTTTTTATATAGTTTACATGTAATCAAACTGTGGTGTTCGGTTTGTGATCATATTTGTGTTTATTCTGTATCAGTTTTGCAAAGTTTTGAGTATTGCATATAAAGTTATTAATTAGTTTCGTACAGTACAGTACAGTGATAAACTAGTGTCTCTCCCTGATGATACATTTGTCTTTTATCAGGGGAGATGTTCGACTCTGACAACACACACACAGGACTGATATGTGCTTTTATCTGTTGAATACAGGTATGGAGAGGTTTTTTTGTGTGTCTCATTAATATATGTAAATATTAAAGCTACCAATGTAAATTTATATGCTGTACATAAATGCTAAATATAAGGGATTTTTCTGTGAAGGTGAGTCAAAAGAGGAGGGATTTTCTGGCTCCATTTCATTGTTGATTTGATGTGTTATTGTAGAGTTTATTTGGGTTAGTTTTCTAAACATTTTTCTTACGTTGTATTTATTATATATCTATTTATTTTAACTTTACTTTGGATAATATCGTTTTTTAACAATTGTGTTTATTTTGAAGTGCTGTTGATTTTATCGCATTATTTCTGAATGAATGTTTAATGTGTGAATGTAAACAAAGAGGGGAGCCGAGAGGGGAGATGCTCGACTCTGACAACACACACACACACACACACACACACACACACACACACACACACACACACACACACACACACACACACACACACACACACACACAGGACTGATATGTGCTTTTATTTGTTGAATACAGAGAACCAGAATCCAAGAGCTGTCTCCTGATTTATTTCTGCACACAACGCAGAACACATCCTTTACACACAGGTTACATTTGACTCTTAAGTGTATGTGGAGTAAATTTAATGGTGGATACAAAATACGGCAGCATAGTCTTCTAAGGGTAGATTAAAAATTCGCCAGTGTAGATATTGTGTCTACCTTTTTTTTAATTGTCCTGCGAGGATGCATGCAACCCTCGACAGACATGCATTTCTCGGCAGTCACCTAGTTGCCTTTTAACAACCGATGACTACAAGATTAATAAAAAACAATTGAAAATGTCACAAAGTTGACTCCAACAACTTAACAACTTTCTTATTTATTTATTTCTTACTTATTTTCTTATTTATTCTGATTGACATTGACATAGTCATCATCAAGTGAGACTCATAACTACAAATGTTTAAAAATATTAAGGATAATAATAAGGATTGGTATTCCAAAAGGTTACCACACGGGGGCACTCTTACACCACGGTCACGTCTGTATGGATTAAAGAGTTAATCTCTAAAAGCGATCCTGTACTAGTTAACTGGTTTGTTGTACTTGTAGCAGTCTTCTGCACAAAGCTTATTTATCAGCCTATTTATCGCCTTCCTGTTGAAGCACCAGCTAATAAAAGTGTGCCGAAAGGGATGATGAGTGCGCATGATTGGAGGACAGGTGGGAGGAGGACCACACCGTCGCGCTTTGAAGGAGGTGACCGCGAATGGGCTTTAAAAAGCGGAATGTACATGTGTGGATGATTCTGCCGTGAGTCAGTAGAGTTCACTGAATCGTTGCGAGGAACGTTTCCGCCCACAAGAAAGATGGCGGCTCCCTTGCTGGAGAGTCTGTCGGAGTCCTTAGGTTCACCGGAGCCAGCGGTTCGACTCATTTTATCTATTTTAATCGGTGAGTTCCTCTTTACCAATAAGTTACGAGTCATTCTGGTTGTTAGGGAACACGGTAGCCGTCCCGTTGCCACGCTGAAGTGCTCTTACAGCGCTGTGTAACTGTGAAGTTCCCCTCACTGCTAACATCAGGCTTCAGTCAGGTACAAACCGTGACACATAGCTACAGGCTGCAAACCGGTTGTTTTGATCTAGTCTACCACTATGAAGGTAGACAAATTAAACTCCCATTAAATAAATAAATCACGGGCTTCCTCGCATCAACTGATTTGTTTAAGAAAACTTGAGCTTTTAAAGTACACAAATCAAGCAGCCTGTGTTCCCAGTCAACCATCATAACCAGTGGCTAACCTGTGACAATAAACTTACAGAAAGGGGAGTTTTGTATGGTGCCACGCTGCTTTAATGCATTTAGTTATTAATAGTCGGACAATTTAACACACTTGGCATTCAGGTCTGCTTAGCTAGACAGTTAAAATCCTGTCTAAACACGACTTCCTTAAGTTGGCTGAAATAGTTTGTGAGCTGTTTAATTAGCATAAATCTATGTGACGGGTGTTTTGTGAAAATAATAGCCTCAGTGATGTGTGGGGGGGGGGGGGGGGGATTTGCTTTGACAAGGACACTGGGCACAGGCTGCCAAAACATGTCCCCCCCCAACCCTCCATTTTCCACTCCACTAGTTGAGTTGAGGGGAGGCTGACTATAAACTGGGTTATAAACTGTTGGAACTAGGCCGCAGTTTACTGAATGCTTTTATTTGAATGTAAAAGTTTTTACATGTTCTGTTGTTTCCATTTTGTTTGCATTACTTTAAGACAAGTAGGTCGGGGTCTGTGTGTCTGTGTGTGTGTGTGTGTGTGTGTGTGTGTCTGTGTGGGGTGGGGTAATGGGGTGGGGGAGGACGCCCTCCATGCTGTCCTCTCTGAACTTTGCTCTCACACGTCAGTTTCTCGATTTAGCCTCTCTCGCCATAGTACAATACAATAGTCATAACGTGGCCACTCTGATCAGACTTTGGGTTGGCTAATGCCAGAAACCCGTTAGTCAGGGGTGTTACATGCTCCTCACAATGTTGCCCAATGTGTGTTGCATAATATTGTATAGTAACTGCCTTGTCTGCAAGACTAGAGCCTGGAATACCAGGTGGTTTCGTCAGTGTTCCCATGCAATGATTTATGTCTTTGTCTACCGAATGCTTTAGCGGGGAAACAAACTACACAGCAATGAACTGTGTCTGTGTGGGACTTTAATGCAGATATCATTCTGGATGGTGCTTAAAACACACCAACACAACTTTGAATTAATCCCATTAAAGAGACTTGCACAACTCAAAGCATACAAGACTATATATGTGGTTTATTAAAATGCAAAAGGTTTTTTTTTCCTAATGTTCCCAAATCAAGCGGCAGGCGACATATTTTACTGTCTGTCAATATTTTGTACATAGGAAAAAGATGAACTCGATCCCCACATTTTTTTTAAAGGACACTAAAAGTGTAAAGCACTGCAAGCCAACATTAATTGCCTGACTACCCAGACTACTGAAAATACGTACCCTGCTTGTATAAAGATGCACAGAAATGAATAAAGACCGCAGCAGGCAAAACCATGCAGGCTTTATTCAAATAAACTACAGTGGCCCCTTTCATCACTATGAAAGAACTCGTCATGCAGTGTGATTGCATGGCCCATTTATGTCCGTTTGGGCAAAGAGGTCTATGGCAAAGAAGAATCCGCTGTATCAAGAATAGTTTCATCAGTTCTTTCTTTGTCTCGGTCTTTTCACAGGATTTGTTGTAAATAACACAATCTTAAAAACTCCATAGCGGTATCCTTACAATGAATCTGGAGTGTTCCTTTTATATTACAAATCAAAGGAGATTGTACTGGCCCGGCCTTGATATCTATCAAGTAATAATGTATCTCCTGTAGTCCCAGGGAGAACAAAGGTGCAGAGGCCAAGTTACGTCATCCAATCAGAAGAGTCCATCAATTTACAGGCAAAGTCCTTCTCGTTGATGTATAGTGTAAAAGATAATATTGCAAATACAGAAATTAGCACTGAACTGTTAAACTGTTGCAGTGTCACTGTGAACGTATGTGCTAATAGTTTTTGAAACGTAATGTGAAATATGCCCATTGCAGGTCACTTTTTATATGTGAATGGACAAACCTCATACATACAGTTTGTGTCATTTGTGGCATATTTTCAAGGGACGAAAATGAATTGAAAGAAACAAAAAGTCAGCATGTAAAAATGTCCTTTAGGTTTCTTTTAATCTGGGTAAACAGTAACAACAACAGCAACGGATGTGTTTCGGCGCTAGGCCTTCATCAAAAATGAATCGGCATTTCTCGATTGATTACTGTCTGTATTTTCTTCTTTTCTAAATATTGTCATATGGGGTCAAACAAAAGAGAAAAGACTTTGCTGTCAGTTGCTCAATTTTCTAAAATAGTTCAACTTAATAGTCAGATCACAATTCAGATATTTTCATATAATACAGAAATTAAAAATCTTCACATTGTGAAGAAGGACCAGTTACATTGATCTGCCTGACTCTCTGTGGAAAAAAAACTTAACCTTGATCCTGGGTGAGTGTTTGTCCTTAGCATGGTTCGGCTTCGAACGCTTCTCGTTCTCTTTGAAATGCAAGGTTTGTAGCTACATGTGCTGCTGTGTGTGTCGATCTGTTACCACAAGGCCGGAGATGTTGATACTAGGAGGAGGTGTCAACAATGACTGTCAAAGAGCTGATATGAAGTCAAGGAATGAAACTCCTTTTAACATTTAAATTTGTCCTGTGTTTCTGTCTCTCCTGCAGGGTATCCCTGTGCTCTGGTGTACCGACGGTTCCTGTTCTACCAATCTACCACAGTCGTACACTTGTTCCATGCAGTCTCAGGACTGGCTCTAGCAGCATTCAACTTTGGTGAGATGAAGCGAGGGGTGGACGGACTGCATAGACATAATAATATTAATATCATCATATCAAAGTTGTGTTTTATTACCAAAGCTCTGTTTTAAATCATCTCACAGTTCCTTATGTGTTTGGCCTTCGTTAAAGCTTTAAGAGGAAGCTTTAAAGAGGAAGTGTTTAAAAATGCTGTAGTGTGTTTTCATGCACAAAGGTTGTGTCTGGATACACTGCTGTACATTCATTCTGTTCCTCCTTGACAACAAACATGAATCAGTATCTTCCACATAAAGCTTTTGTTAAGTTGAGTTTTTTAACATCATGACTTTTTGTATTGTGGTATATATCGCTCTTTGTCGTGTGTGTGTGTGCATGCATCAAACAAAGTGGCGACTCAATGCTCAGAATTGATTTGGGAAGAGTGACGCTCTAACTAGCGTGTACAGAGAAACTCTGTGTTTCAAGTCCTGAGAATTGAGCATATTAATGACCATCTTTGACCATATTAATGTCATGCTCTTCTTTCTAATGAGTGAATCTCCTTAAATTATATTGAAAAGCTGTAAGTAATGCATAACTAAATCCTAAAGTAAGGTTCGGTTTAAAGCCTTTAACAAAGTTAGAAATTCAAAACGTTAAAGTCCAGAACAAACTGCTGGACTTACACAGAAAGCTCTTTCTCTCACATTTTGGTGAAGAACATAACAGTTGTTGGTTATCCAGAAGAAGGCCGGGTCTTTTCATGTGAGTGAATTATCAACTAGTGTTGAGTCATTTCTGGTTTTGAGGAGGAAGGCAAAGCTGCCTCTCTAACAGACGATGGCAGCAGGCTGGAAAGTTGAAGATTAAAAGTTGAAGGTTGTTTAGACACTTTCAGGCCAGACCCTTTTCCTGCTCAGCTTGATATGAAGTACATTAAGTGATTTACTGGCTGCAGTTAACGCCTGTTTTCAAACTTGGTTAATCAGCCGATTGTTTTCATACTTTATTGCGTTCGTTTGTTCCATAAAATGTTGGAAAATAACAAAAAATACGCTTGAAGTGGTTGTCTAGACAACAAACAAAACCCAAAAACTGAGATCAAGTTCTAGTACCATAGTTGCATGATAAACAAATAATCTGGAAACGTATTTCTCCTTAAAGTCATTTTTCAAATAAAACTGCAAAGTTTTTGAAAACGGTACAACATGTTTTCTTGTGCTTTGGTAAACTAAAACCGACATCTCTGTTTTCTGACACTTAATTGACACTTTCTCAAATCCTGGACTGTCATCGCTCTGCAAATGACTTCCTTGCTGAATCATTCTTGTTATTGTCACACATTTCTTGACTGTAGAGAAAAGTCATATTTCTAAATTGACCACAATAGTTCAAGTATCCTCTGAATAAAAGGATAAATGTTTGAAAGTTGACGCTTCCTTGGGGGTTAAAATTTGGCCCGCTGGAGTAAAGACAACCAGCTAACATTGATCTCTCTCTTCTCTTTATTCTGTCTTGGCTGCACTTGGATTTTACAGCAGGTCTGTTGCGTTCTCTTTCTTCCTTGTGGAATAATGTTTCTTCCATCCCTGTTTTTGAAAGCTTGTTTCCAAGTGGGCCGTGTATCATGGATTTGCCTTGTCGTACTCTCTCCACCTCTGCCGATACTGAAGTGTGGAGGGAAAATGCTGTTGTCATGTCCAGTCCTACAGGTCACACTTGACTGCACTCACCGTCATCCCCATCCCCCCACTCTCTGTCCGTCTCTCTCCCAGGCGCTCAAATCTATCACTCTGCAGTATGCATCCTCATCCAGTTCCTGATGCTGAGGCTCATGGGAAGGACGGTAACAACTGTCCTGTGCAGCTTTACCTTTCAAATGGTGATTAGTCCCACTGTCTTTTTTTATTCATTCTCCCCATGTCTCCAGGCTACATTTGTAGCATTAGCTCCAGTTAGTCCTGTGCTGCAGCGGTGCAGGTACAGCCAGTTTGTCTGCACAGTTTCACATCAGATATCTGCCATTTAGTTTATTTAACTTGTTATTACCAACCAACTTTTTTTTTTCCCATGTCAAATGGCCACTTACAACATAGACATACACATAGATGTGATGTAGTCACATGATTCCTGTGGGAGCGCCTTTATTTTTGCATGCATTTGCGTTTATTGCCCACAGTTACTGAAAATACTGTAATGAAACCAAGTTAATAAACAGAAATGTGCCCACTTCACATTTTGAAAACACACTGCCTGTGATTTTTTTTTTTTGCCATTCACTGTTTCTTTTCTCTCTTCCTGCAGGTTTACCTGCTGGCAGGTTATTACTACACCGCCACAGAGGAGTATGACATCAAATGGACCATGCCTCATTGTGTGCTCACACTTAAACTTGTTGGTGAGTTCTTTTCAGCTCTCTTTACTGAAACACTGTTTGACCAAAGCCAGTTGTTTCATAAAAGCAGATGTTTTCTCATTGTGGTTGATGGTTTTGTTTTTCTGCTACTGGTGATGCAACAAGCTCTCAGTACTCTAGTGAATGATTACCACTTTGATTAACTGCTGACTCATCCTCTGGTTGCTTTAAGGTGTTCACTGGACTCATCATGACGGCATTAGTCATCCTAACACCGTTTCTGACGCTGGTTGTTTTTTTTTTTTCTGATTGCAGGTTTGTCATTCGATTACTATGACGGCGGGAAGGAACCTGTAAGTTGGTTGATCTCTCTTGCTCTCACCTGTTTATCGTTAGTCATTATGTCAGTGTGAATGTTCTGCTCATTGCTTTTCATCATGTGTGACAGAGAGGTGGATGAGGTGTCTCATTTAAAAGAATATCTGCAGCAGGAAACCAGTAAAGTCAGCTCAGCTGCCTGAGTCCAGACACAAGAGTCAATGATCAGTTAATAATGGATCCTCAACGCAACAATGGCTTGTGCGAAGAAAATATAGGACAGACGATACTTGCACAAAGATTAAGAAGAGTTATTTTGATCAATCAGCTGATTATTTTCTCGAGAAATCAATTCACTGTTTGGTTGATAGAATATTAGAAAATAATGAAAAGTGCCCACTACAACTGGCCAGAACACAGAGCAACCAAGTCACTCTGCTCTCTGTTTGGTTCCTTTCTGCTACAGCTAGCTTGTTTGTGACAGCTGCTCATTTTGCCTTCTGTTGCTTTCTGTCATTTCATCCTCATTGGGTTAAATGTGGTGCTTGTGGTATTGTGTTTTCAATACATGCCAAGGGTTACTTTTGGGTTTCAGTTTACAGAGTATTCCTCACCGTCATTATGAGTTTGTTGAGTTAGAGCACAACGTTTTCAAAGAAGCCTTTTGTTTTGAGCTCATCAACATGCTTCTAAAATCAATTATTTGCCCTTCTCTGTTTTCCACCTTAACCTCTTTTACCCTCTGTTCATTTCACTCTCTTATTATTTTTCATTTTAATTTAATTTCCTTAAACTTCAGGATCAGCTGAGTACAGAGCAGAGGAATGCAGCCGTGCCGTCGGTGCCCTCTCTTCTTGAGGTGTGCGGCTTTTCCTACTTCTACGGAGGCTTCCTGGTGGGTCCCCAGTTTACACTTCGCAGCTACCAGAAGCTGGTGGCAGGGGAGCTCACCGACTGCCCCGGAAAGCCCCCCAATAGGTGAGTGGACGAGAAAATGCTGAGTGATGAAGAGTTATGTCTCAAAGCCCTGCAGTTAACAACATTATCTTCCCCCTTTCATGCTCTTACTTTGTGTCTTCCTCCTCCAGTGTTATCCCAGCGCTGAAGAGATTTGCTTTAGGTTTTCTCTGCCTGACGATATATGCAATATTTAGTCCCTATTACACAGACGGCTACTACTTAACAGATGAGTATGAGGTGAGAATGACAATACGTTCAGAACTAATCACCCTGTGTATGTTTTTGATATCTTTTAAATCGCCTAAAATGTTAAACTTTGTTCCCACAGGCTCAGCCTTTCTGGTATCGCTGTGTGTTTATACTCCTCTGGGCTAAAGTTATTTTGTATAAATACGTCAGCTGTTGGGTTATAGCGGTGAGTAACCTCTTCATTGGCAAACATTTGCATGACATGTGGATTTTGGCAGCCCACTGATTTGTTTCCCAAACAAACCCACATTCACATGAACCCTGCATTAACACGCTTGCTTTTCTGTGAGAGCACATGGAAATTAAACTCTGCCCTCTACACATACACTCATGCATGCAGGAAGGCACACCCTGGTCTTGTCAGCCCAGGTTCATAGTTTCAGTCCCAGTTTATCAGGTTCTTGTGCTGCATGGTGTGACATTACATAAGCAAGCGACTAAAATGACTTGTGTTCTGTTGTGTTGCAGGAGGGTGTATGTATATTATCTGGTTTGGGCTATAACGGTGTAGTAGATGGTAAGCACCAATGGGACGCCTGTGCCAACATGAAGGTGTGGCTCTTTGAAACCACGCCACTCTTTGGAGGAACCATCTCTTCCTTCAACATCAACACAAACGCTTGGGCTGCCAGGTGAGTGCGCAGCCTGAAATCTGTGACGGCCCCTGCCTCGTATTCCAAGCTGTGTAGTAAAAGTTTAATATTGACTTGGATGATAACACTGAAGCAGAGGGATTACAGTTCAATATGCATATGAGGCATTAGGCATAGCTTCACAAAGTAGGAGGAGCCTGGTGATGCCAGACTCCTCACAGTTTGTTTTTACACCAGAGGTCTCTTTACAGGGAGAGGGGCAGACGTCCTGGGAGGGGGTTAAAAGTTTGCTGTTTTCAGACTAGCAGGAGCATGTGACATCATTTTTATTATGACCACAGTGAGCAAAGCAATTTATTGAACATAGACTTTATTACATGGTCCATTACAGCCCATGCAATGGCTTTCTGAGCTTATTTTCACTTTCTATTATCCAAAACTGCATGAGGCACCCAGTGAGGAGGAGCAGGCACAGTGACCACTTTACAAAATAAAAAATACCAATGGTCCACTTTTCTTTGGCAATTGAATCTGCAGGTTGTAATTTTTTAAATATTTTTTTTATTAGAAAACAGCTGAACAGAATACAAATCTATCTTCTTAAATTTTTTCTTCTTTCTAAAAGTTTATAAAAACAAACAAAAAACAAATAGCTCACCAAAAAGACAATGGTCAGGTAACAACACAAAGGAAATAAACAAAAATAAAGCTGAATAAAAAATAAATACGTTTTCTGAAATAGGACCAGGGGGGGAAGTAGAATGAGTGAAAGAATAGTCACAGAGCTGACTTCAGACAGTGGATTCATGAGTGTCAGTTTGTCTCTAGTGAAGAAAGATTAATTACATAATCTAATTATCGGCTGCCATCTTTGATAGAAATGTGTAGATGAACCTCTTAAGCAGAATTTCATCTTCTCATTCATTAGAATCTGTTTGTTTTTACAAAACTATAATACTTACGTCCAAATATGGCTGCAGGGCTGGACCTTCATCATCTCAGCTGTGTGTTTATTATGGACTATGAATGTGGAAATGTTTTGCATGATTATTAGTTATTCATTCATTCTTTAAAAAATGTAAAGTAATGGTAATTATCATGTTTATATGCAAACAGATCTTTCTTTCTGAAAGCCAAACACAGTCACAGCATGTGTGGCTGAGCAGAACCAGACTCATGTTGAACAAAGTGTGTCTACTCGTGGAGGATTAATGTTGGATTTTGTAAAAAAAAATGGAGTCTGGTCTAGACCTGCTCTTTTTGTTAAGTGTCTTGAGATAACTTAAGGTGTCAGCTGACACTATACAAATGAAGATTGGTTGATATCAAATGCTTAGACTGAAAATACGTCCTGAACATGGCATTGTGATGTCAAAAAACTGTTTTGTATTTGTAGTTGTTGGGGAATAGAATCTGTGATCAATTAGAGACCAGTGGTACACTTAAGTCTTTTATTATGGCTTTTTCCTGAGTCAGATTTTCTCAAGTGTCCAATTTTCCAACCGTCCACCATGTTTTTATGTAAATCAGGCCAGTTGTTTTCCCATAATCCTCCTGACAACATATAAACAAAGAGAATTGAAACTATTGGCTCCTTGGCCGGCCTGTTTCTGTAATTTTAGAGTAGACAGTTAGGTTGGCTTAAGGTGAGTTTTTATGCCCTTGATAGACAAAATACAGTTATGACATTTGAAAAGCTCTCATTGTTTGACCTACAAAGAAATGTCTATTTATAGTCACATATGCAGCACAGCAGATTCTCGTGGCACACATTAAAGCTGTTTTACATAAAATGGGGTTAAGTTTGATATTGTATTTATAAAGCCGTCCTCCTCTGGCACACTGGAAGCTTTATAGAATAATAAACAAGCATTCTTTAATGTACGGCCTTTAACTTCAGTATACAGCACCAGTGTGACGCCGCAGGCTTGACTGATTAGTATGAGGACAATGTTTAATATAAGGGCGTACAGTATGCTTCAAAGAAAACACGTTGTATGAAGTGTCATATGAGGTCCTGTTTATAGCCTCTCCAAATGGCCACATGAAAAGGCAGCATGAAAAGTCAGCCGTCAGCAATAAGCTGTAAAATGAAAGTCTTTCCTGGAAGGTGTCCACAGGGCTGCTGTTGAAGCATGAAAAAGAGAGCTTGAGAGAGAGAGAGAGAAGCTCAAATGCTTCACACTTCTCTCACCTTTGCACCTGGACAGTTGCAGAGGCAGTAATCAAAAAATACTCCCCAAATACAATCAGACACTGATTTTGTGTGTGTCTGTGTCTGGTAGGTGCTTTAAATAATCTGACAAACACTTTGTTTTGAGGGCCATGGGCAAGGTTTTTTCAACAGCAATACGTCGTGTACTTATTTGTCTGACCCTGCTCTCTGCAGCTAATAACACAGGGGGGGGGGGAACAAACAAACACGGGTATTGGGATTGCAAACATAACAATTTGTGTGAGCACTTCTTCAAGATATTTAAAAAAAAAAAAAAAAAGGCCTGGCTCTGCATTGAATTCATGAGTACCCTCGCAGAACATTTAAAGTTGTTGCAATGCTTTAATATAGCCTCAGTTGCTATGCAACAACAACTTCCAGGTACGTGAGTGCTCGCCATGTAGGCAGTGATGGATGATGTTTTAAGCAGTTCTGAATGAGAAACAGAGTTTGTCCACAATTCTTAACGGTTGTTCTTTTCTTCTTCTTTTTAAAGACATGTCTTCAAACGATTGAAGTTCCTGGGTAACAAGACCCTTTCTCATGTGGCCACGCTCCTCTTTCTGACGGTCTGGCATGGCCATCACTCCGGTTACATCCTGTGCTTCTCCATGGAGTTCTTCATCATCACTGTGGAGAGACAGGTACGCTGCAGATGCAGATGCAAAATGTGGAGAACAGAAATGTATGTGCAGGAAGCTCAAAAAGCACAAGTATGTATTCAATTAGATGGAAAATTAGTTGTTGACCTCTTTGTGTTGATCATACTTTCTCATTAATGTAAAGTTGCACTTTGATTGCATCATACAAACCTTATGTTTACTTTCATTATCAAGAGACAGACTCTTATTACTATTGATCAAATGCACCTCACTGCTGAATGAACCTGTAATTACATATTGACTCAAGTCACCATTTTATTGTTTTATTGATGTATAACCATTATGAAATGTGTTTGTGTGTGTGTGTGTGTGTGTGTGTGTGTGTGTGACAGGCCCTGGCACTGGTGAGAGACAGTCCTTTGCTATCAAAGCTGGCCAACAGTGCGCTCTACCCTCTCATCTATGTAGTCCAGCAGTTTTTCCACTGGCTCTTCATGGGCTACCCCTTAGTGCCATTCTGCCTCTTCACCTATGACAAATGGCTCAAGGTAACTCGCCGCTCACAGACATCACATGGCTTATGATGAATATGTTTTATCTCATATTTGATATTGAACTCTTGCTACCTGTGACCAGTTTTGATGCATCAGTAAGGCAAACCCAAATGCAGACAACACGGTTTCAATAACCAGGTGTTAAGACTTAGATTGCATTTCAACACACACGCTGTTCTAAGAGCCTGCTTCACCAAATTTTCATCATGATATCATCAGTTTGCATTGCGAGATCATAAACAAATCTCTTTCATTTCACGTCTAGTCCAAACAAACACACAAGAGCATGCAGAAGAGCTTTCAAATCTAAAATGGAACTGACGTTTGAGCAGCCATTTGTGAAGCAGGAATTTTGCCTCCACATATGATCTGTGATCTGCAGTTAAGATCTTGAGTTATTTTAACGGCACATCACTTTAGTATAAACATGCCCCGGGAGGACTGGTTTCAGCTAAAGAAAGCTTATCAGATTCCCAAACACTACACTGCACAGCTGTTTATCAAACTGTGAGACAGGATTTAACTTCCCCTGGCAGATATCAGTCTGGAAATCATTTCTCATTTCTTCACGATAGATCAAGTCAAATCAAGTCTTTATTTATACAGCGTGAATTAGAAATGTGCTTCTGGAGGCTTTGCATTCTGCACAGTGTATGACAACCTTCTTACATTTTGGGGAAAAACTCCTTGAACAACTTTTGATATATAGGGAGGGGAAAAAGAAACACCTGCGTTAGCCAGAGAAGAAATGTATTCAGTAATGTCAGTGATGAGAATAAACTGAACAAGTGACAGTAAAAGGACCACTAATACTATTCAAGTACTATGCAGCTTTTCTCCAAGTAGGGTATCAGGACAAATATGATCATCTTATAAAGAAGTCTACCTGGAATGTGCACATGCAAGCATCTGATTGGACAACGCAGTGCTTTGCAGACATAACGTTTTGCACATTTGATTGAACACAATGAGGTTACAGGGCCAGGCGACTTACAAGAAGCTGTTGCTAATGTTGCCGATATATTTAAGTGGGGAAAAAAAAACATGTTTTGCCTCTGTGCGCTGCCTGGCAACACTTGTGTCCGATCGGCCTTAACGCTGTTTGTTAGCACTTACCGACATTGTTTCCTCATCTCCCGATCCTTGCTTGTGTTGTACTTCTTGATGTAGGTCGCTTTGGACAAAAGAGTCTGCTGAATAAATTGTAGAATTGATTCAGTTATTCAATTTTCTCCCAAGCTTACTGTTAACCTCCATGAAGGAACATACCCAGTTCCCTAGTTAGCAGACTGAACTTCTTATTAGCCTTTTTTCACATCCTTTATAAGATCTCTACACATAGAGGGCTTTGGTCAATCACAGAACGATTCACTGATTGAATCTTCTAAAATGACAGACCCTAATCAATCTGTGCAAAGTGTTATGGAGACAAATCAGGTTTCATGTTATGAGATTTGTACATGAGGAATTAAAGTTAACTTCTCTGTCTCTTTTTTATTTTTCAGGTGTATTCATCCGTGTATTTCTGCGGTCACGTATTTTTCCTCGTAGCCTTTTTAATCATACCATACCTCCGGAAGGCGCTGGTGCCGAAGAAAGAACGGAGCCAGAAGCAGGATTAAAAGTCGGTACTAAGACCTGGCATGGTAAGCAGGTGCTTATGTTCAATGATGTTCTAGAAAAGGGAAACAAGACAAGGATAAATGTTTGAACATATCTATGTGTTTTCCTCCAGGTCTGTCTAAGGCTGAATATCCACTGAAGGGAAATATGACTTTCAAGGAGCAGAATGGAAAATATTTTAAGGCCTTTAGTAATATATATATATACATATATATATATGTCCATGTAAAAATAAATTTCTATATATTTTTGTGTTTTAAATGGGAGGGTGTTTTTATAAACATTTTGAGAAATGTTTACAGGAAATGACCATCGTGCCACATGGGGTAATTGTGAGCCAATCGGGCGGTTTCCTGTCTGTCAATTTTTCTTTCCTCCTTTTTTTTTTTTTTTTTTTTTTTAAAAGAGAACTTGAGAGACTTACATGCTGTCGACAAAGATTTGCACTCACCAGTCACGGGTTCAGAGTCTGTCATTGGCTCTGATGTTTTTTTTGTTGTTGTTGTTTTGTTTCATTTCTGTCTCAAATCACCCAAAGCACCCACATCTATTGAGCAGCAGCAGGTTTTTACAGGAGGTAAAAGCAAAGCACACTTTCTGATATAATAATACAAAAGGCTCCAGCTTTCTGCAAAACTCAGACAATAATGATCGTAATAAAAGTAATCAAAGGGTGTCGAAAATGGCTGTCGGTGGTTATAAAGGCACTGTAAATCACTTACTGAACACTAACCCCCCCCCCCCCCAGTCAAATGGCCTTGTATTAATGAATGTTTTTATAGAACTTTTGTTTAGGTTATAAATTGGTTTGGTGACAAGAAAAAAAAACACTTGATTTTATAGCGTTTTAACAGCTTTTATGAAGAAAAACAAACATTTTGTAGCTTTGGATAAGATTTCATGAATGAATTTACATTGTTCTCCTGGTTTGATCTTTCAGTTTTTTGTACCCTCTTCTTCGCCCTCTGTTTAGCTCTGTGATACGCAGAAGTATAAAGTGGATCATTTCATAAGGAAGCATGCAAACTGCTCAACGTACAGCCACTACAGTTATTCTGGCTCATCATGTATTCACTTCAATTTCCGTGAATATCGCGGCTGTTTTTTTTTGTTTTTTTTTAAATCAAGGAATCATCTCATTTTGAACTGGAAACAACAAAACAAGACGGACAAACGTGAGACTGAAAATCCACTTTTGTGTTTCACCTATGGCCTGTTCCTCTGTTTCAACAGCAGGCAGTGATTTAAAAAGAGAGTGAAGTGGAAGCATCCCATCCAACCGTGGGGATGCCTCTTTTTACGCCGTGTAATTGAATTGTTTCTCGGGCAGGAGGCTGGATTGTCTGATCTGTGTCAAGCTGAAGGAAGGCCTGCCCGGCACACACATGGAGAGGATGGACCTCACTGTAGCAGCAGTCCAGATTTTTTTTTTTTGTAATATTTATACATGACATGGTGATTATTAATTGATGTGAATTGCTATTTCAAGAGACTACTTTTTGCCTTATTCCTTCCAAATGTACAAAGAAAAAGAAAACTTGGAATAGGGAGGAATGTGTGTGTGTGTGTGTGTGTGTGTGTGTGCCTGTGTGTGCGTGTGGTGGTGGGGGGGGGGGGTGGTTTGGGTGGACGTAATTTTCAAAAACAATTTTATAATGTTCATTAAAATGCTGCATTTCAAGCGAAGAGGCCTGTGTGTTGTCATTGTGTAAGGGTTGATGTCCCAGGAGTCTGACTAGAGTTCTGTAGGGCGAAAAAGGGGGCGATATGACGTCATTTTGCAGTCTCGTTTAAAGGCAGTGGGAATTTAAAAAAAACAAAAAACAAAAAAAACAATATTTGGTCAATACCGGAGGAAGAGGAGGGAATGTGTCACTTAAGAGTAGAGTCCTGTGCCTGATAAGAAACGTGATGATGAGATGAATTGCTGTGCTGGGGTCTGAGTCACTCTCAATGTGCGTTCAACAGCAAAAAACAGTCAGAGCAGCAGAGAGAGAGAGAGAGAGAGAGAGAGAGAGCGGAGAAGGACGCAGTGTGGGCGGGTTAAGAAACGCCGAGAGGGAGGGGACGCCAGCGTAATATTCCCACCGTTTTTTCTTCCTCTGTAGAGCAGAGAAAACAAGGGCATCCATATCGCTCTCTTTCGTCGTCCTTACATCTCACCAGCCTTAAAACTAGCCATTTTCTCCTCGGCTTGCTGTGTGTGTGAGTGAGTGTGTGTCAAAGAGCACCCGTGTGTGTTTGTGTGTCAGTGTGTGCCCTCCTCCCTACCTGGAAGGTTCGGAGGGTTTTTTTTTTTTTTTTTTTTTTTGCAGGGGGGGGATCACCGAGCCGAGAGAGGCGGATGCTGCGAGCGTAGAGGCAGGGTACCAACCAGGAGCATCACCGCACTCACCACGGTAATGTCAAACCTGCTCCGTCTAACCTTCATTTCTGTCCTCTCTGTCTCTGTGCTCCAGCAGAAGCTCTCTAACACGACACAGGCGGCCATTGGAGCCCAAGCTGGTTAAATGTGTGTCAGCAGCAGCCTCATTATTGTCGCATAGCATGTTTCTCTGTGTAGCCTGAACAACCTGTGCACTAGATGGTCTACCCTGTTGTATGTTTAGTCCTGTTTTAAAGTACTACGTGTTTCCCTGCTGCCTTTACAGGACTGCAGCAATGTTAGAGGCTGTTAATGTCAAAGAGAGCAGACAAAATACCTCCCCAAGGACTCATTTTTTCAGTTGTGACCACAGGATAACAGCAGCTGCATTTCCTTTTTAACCTTAAAAACCACAATTAAAACGTGAGGAAACACCCTAACAACGATGAGCAAGACCCATTACAGTGTCACACTCACGTCCAGACCAGGTGTGTGTGCACGCTCCTTTAGGCTGGTCTAGGATCTGCAACTGCAAGCTGTGATTTTGAGGAAAGCCAGAAAGCAGCATTATGGTAAAACAATTATCCATGCAGATCCACATACACCTCACTACGCAGGGCTTTATCTCACCTATGTAGACATGTTACTCCCATGCACATCCACAAATACATCAAGGTATAAAGAAACCCCTATATGTGCACCATCTGAAAGGCCTGACCTGTCTCTCTCTCTCTGTGTGCTACTACTTTACCTGTCTCTTCCAGTGCGTATCAGTTAATGCATGTACTGTTCCTTCCTCACCCCACCCTGTTGCCCCCTCTACCTTTGCCTCTACCTCTACCTCTCCTTTCCTCCCTCAGATGGACAGAATGAATTTTCTCTCCTTCTTCCTCCTTTGCTTGACTTCCGTTGCCACTGGCAACAAAGGTCAGTTCCTCATCGTTTTGATTGTTAATTGTGAAGTGTTGAGATGATGGTCATTTCGTCATGATTTTCATCTTTTTCAACTTTTTTTTGCGATATCCTAACTAAATCATTTTTCCTTACTACAAAAACAGCTTTTCATGTGACATACATACATGTTTGTTCATTGAGTGTCTCGTGACCCCGTGTGTGCATGTGTCTGTCTATCGCCCAAGCTGTCACTCTGAGAAAGATGATAAATCTTTTCCCTCCTCTGTAGCAGATTTATCATCCATGACTCTGATTCAACATCATTGTTTCAATGATTATCACGCTGGGGGAAGAAGAACGACACAGACAGCAAGGGAAGGAGAGTGTCAGGAGGAGGTGGAGGGAAGGACGAGGAGATTGAAGGAGGGATGGAGTGTCAAGGGGAAACGAGAAGGGAGAGAGAGAGAGAGAGAGACGTTAGGACAGACATAGGAGAGGGAGCCGTGACAGGAGAGGAGAGGACGTGGTCGAAAAGATGCATGGAGGAGGTGGTGGTGGGAGAGGTGGTACGTGAGATCAGGTGACACGAGGGGAAAAAGGAAAAGATACCAGAGTGTGCGCGCGCGTGTGTGCGCGCGTGTGTGTGTGTGAGGGAGACAGACAAGGAGGGGTGAGGGGGGGAGAGAGTTGTGGAGCGATAGAGTGACAGAGAGAGAAAGAGTGCCAGCAGAGACAGAGAGAGAGATGGAATGGGATGCCTCTCAATCTGTAATCCTGTGTGTAATCCACAGGCCTGATGCTCAGATTAATGCTATATAGCAGAGGAGGGAGGGATGGAGGGAGGGATGGAGGGAGGGAGGCGGGAGATCAACTGAGGGGACAGAGGGCACAAGATAAATTACCAAAAAAGAGACATGACAGTTGAGCGTGGAAGTAGAGGAGGAGGAGACGATGTCTCTCTGGACGTTTAGAGGAGAGGATAAATATCTGAGATGAGATCTGGGTATTGAACCTCAACTCTATAAGACACTCGGTTTCAAAAATAGTCTGATAAAGAGCGATCGGTCAAATTTGTGCTCTAATACTTTATTTAAATCTGGACCCCCCCTTCCCACTTTTTTATTTAGGCTAAGTACTTGTTCTACTGCGTGATTTTGACATTAAAACCAAACCAGATGTCGAGCATTGAGAGTTGTATTGAAAATGAGCTACATAGAAAAAGTTTGTTTTCACTCGGCTTTTATTGATTTTTCTGCTTATTATTTTCTCATTTTATGGTCTGTTACACACCAGATTATCCTGAAAAAGTCCTGTTATGGTTTCAAAGAGCTGAGTTATTGTAATTTAATTGTATTTTTTATTTTGGCCGACCAGCAGTACAACACCCAATGATGTTCAATCATTAAGCATGTTGAAGACAGAAGAAAAGCCACTGGGGGAAGATTAGCTGCTTTTGATTTTTCAGTTTTGTCAGTCACCTTGATTAAGCATCCTGTTGTTTCCTCACTGTACGAGACATCAACTTAGTATAACCCCTGATTACTGCTCTAATACATTTTAAATCCTGTTATTAATGAAATCTGCTAAAAAGTATGAAGTCATATTCATGGTAGCACAAAGCCTTATTTTAGATTTGCTTATGGAGTAAATCAATGTTATAGTTGTTTCTCTGTAGCAGCATTTCAACGTAGTTGAGGTTTAGACATTTTTTTATTACTAGTACTTGCTTCATGTAAAATCAGTGTAGAATAAAAAGTACAATAGTTTCCAGTAAAATGTAACAGAAGGAGTTTGAATGAAAGAGAAATGTATTCAAACCTAAGGCTGAAACAGCTGTAACATGTTAGCACACTTATTTTGATTAAATGATTTATCATCTATATTTATTTCGAAGGAAAGATGCCAAACATTTGATGGTTCAATGGTCTGCAGTGTGAGGAACTTAAATCATTTCAGTAAGACACTGAACATGTTTAGGTTTGGGACTTCCTCCAACATTAGAAAAGCTGTTTGGCTAATTCTTAAAACATTTTTTTTGAAGTTCCTTTGATGTGTTTTATACCAAAACTCTAATCGAACACCCAAAAAAACTAATCGACATATTAATCAATAGGAAAAATAATTGTTTGGTGCAGCCTTACATGATAGCTCCAGTTGACTTAAAAACAGAGCTTGAGTTAAAATACTGATAGCAGCTCTGATATCAACCTAGTATGGTACTGGCTCTGTAATCGAATTTTCTCGTAAGACTCTTCCCTGCTTTTGAAGATAGAAGTCTGATCAGATTCAGAACCGGCAGCATTTCTCTTTTGTTGACTCTCCTCTCACAGTCGAGACGGCAGAATTAGTTCCAGTCAGATTTTGTGGAAAATGTTCAGTGTCGACAACAAAGCAGCAGCTAAACACAGGTCCTGTTCCTCTGTCTGATTTCAAACTCTACAGCTTCAGTTTCACTGATTGAGGACAACAAAGGGGGGGCACTCCGGCTTTTTTTTCTTTTTTCTTCTTCTTCACTTTGCTGGAGTGTAAAATCGTCATCCTTCTGGCTCATTAACTTGGCCTTTGATCATCCGGCACAGAACATTCAGCACAACGATGAATAATTAATCTGCAATTAAAGGTTAAACTCACAGTAAACCTCAGGCATTAGATTTGGCTGTTTTTCAGTGCATTATTGTGCGGCGCCTGTGGCCGGCCAGTTTGGCTGATTGATATGAGCAATATAGCTCCCTGTGTGTGATAAGGTGAGATCAGACCGGCTTTAATTATACTGCCAACCAGGGAGGAGAGCAGAGGGAACAAGAGAAGGTCCGCATGGAGAAAGGGAAGAAAGAGTGGGGAAACTATGCGGGTGTGATTAAATTTGTGTCTTTGTGGTCACACACATACATTCATTCTGTATTTCTCTACTTATGCACGCTCTCACCACATCCTCAGCCATAATGGAGGGTTAAAAATAGACACATTGGTCCTTTATAATTGCTCCATTTAACCCACAGCCTCTCTGGTCTCTCTCTTCTTCTTCTTCTTCTTCTTCTTCTTCTTCTTCTTCTTCTTCTTCTTCTTCTTCTGTGCCGTTTAGCCAATAAGCACAAGCCATGGATCGAGACAGAGTACCAGGGGATTGTCATGGAGAACGACAACACGGTGCTGCTCAATCCCCCTCTCTTTGCCCTGGACAAAGACGCCCCACTACACTATGCTGGTAACACAAACAATGACCATAGGATGAGAGAGAGGGAAAAAATAATGTATGAATTTGCTCAGGATGTTTAGAAAAAAGGTCAAAATAAAGTGCTTGGCCAACCAAATGAATATTATCTCACCAGGCCTTATTAGTAAACATGTTGTTTTTTTCTCACAGAGAGGAGTTAGGAGCTAACAGATTGCTGCCATATTTCCCAACAGACAGTCTGAATATTAATGGCAATGTATTCAGTCACAGAGTCCCCCTATTTTTAGCCCATCATAGTGTAATTCAACCCTTCATCTCAGGGGCAATCTGCAGCACTCGCCCTGCCTCTGCAGCCTGATGAAATAAGGTTGTCATGTTTGCACTCCTGGAAATAACCATGTTCAGTCAAATTATAAGAGTTCTGCTAGAATTACTCGAGCTCGTGTCAAGAAGGAGGAGAAAATTAGCTGTTTGAGCAAGAACCGGTGTCAAGAAGAAGGGAAGATCAGCCGGCAGGATTTATTTGGCGCTCGGCTGAGGTCTATTTTACTCTGTGCTTAAAATGATTGTGAAAATTAAGTATCACTTAAAGGAGGAGTGCAGGATATCTGTGTGCACGCATAATAATAATCTGAAAAGAGATTTAAATTTGAAGCTACTTAAGAAGAAAAAGATATACTTAATTAATCCTGCGAGGGGAAATTCAATTACAAGTTACAGTCAATTGTTTCAATTACTTTAAGGTTTATATAGAATCTGATTATTCCCTCTAAATGATGGGTGATTTCTGTTTTTTATACAGAATGACGACTTAGATTGTGAACATTTGGGTTGGACTCTGGGCTGATTGGTTGATAGAATTTCTGGCTTTATGTCACAGGTTTTAGTGTCTCTGATGACATGATGAAGGCCATTTTTATTAAGATGTCTTTTAGTAACAAATTCATACATCTTCACTGAAAAATGACAGAAAGAGGACCTTTAATAGCACAAATGATTGGGACAATAAAAAACTGGAAAGGCAATTAAAAAGTCAAATTAATGTTTTACTAGAAAAGAAACAGAGAAATCCCTGAGGTGTAAAGAATCATTTTAGCAGAAGTCTGGGACAGCTGACAGACATTACACACTCACCTTTAGTTGTTAGTCCAGACTGTGGAGTTGTTGTTGTTTTTTTAACCAGGATGTAAGGTTAAGTGCAAACACCTACAAAATATGCTGGAGGTTGATAGAGTGCTTGAAAAGTAATTTGAAAAATTTATCCTAAATCTACTAAAGCTAAAGCCAACAGGAAGCCATGCAAAGGACAAATGTGCGGTTTTATGATCTCTCTTAGTCATTTGTTTAGGTTGCCAATCAGACAAAAGAGACATTGACATTATAATATATCAAAAGAAGAATAAAAACCAGAGTAAGTGATAAAAGTCCATCGACCATGTTGACATTTAAGACGATTGATTTATGAAATAAAACTGATGATATGACATCACTCTGTTTTCATAGAGTCTATCATTTGGTCTGTTTCAGCTTCTTTCCTCACACTCGTCTCTCTCCTCTCTCCAAGGTGAAATCTGTGGCTTCCGGGTTCACAATGGCCCCTCAGGCTCGGGTTCGGTCCAGTTTGAGGCCGTGGTTCTGGACCGCTCCACCGGAGAGGGTCTGGTCCGATCCAAAGAGCCGCTGGACTGCGAGAGCCAACGGGAGCACAGCTTCACCATCCAGGCCTACGACTGTGGAGAGGGACCCGATGGAGTCAACAGCAAGAAATCACACAAGTACGTCCATCCCCTTCCTCTTTTCTCCTACGATGGAACTCTGCTTCTGTCACTTAAGGAGGAAAATCTGATTAAATGTTATTCCTGACTATAAACATTTCATAGTAAGCGTTAATAATGGGATTAAAACGTCAGATTTATAAGGTTAAAAAAAGATCAAGATAAGGAGATAAGAGGCATATTTGTGAGATAAAAAGTCAAAATGATTCATGTTAAGGTTAAAAATGTGAGATAATAAGTTGTAATTATATTATAATATGTATAAAAAGCCTTAGTTGTGAGCTGAATTCTGTGAATAATGAGATAAAAAAAAAAGTAAAAGTGATTAGATAAGATTGAGTAAATGAGACGAGCAGTAAAGTAAGATGACAAAAGTATGAGGAAAGTCGTAATAATGATTCCATAAAATCTAAATAATGTGATAAAATGTCAAAACTATGAGGTTGTAAGTCATAATTATGAGATAAAAAGTCATCAAATGTGGTCCTATAATAATGGTTTCTTTTTCAACCTTGTTAAAATATCTCTACTTCAAACTACTGATTTACAATGGCAATATCTTTTGGACCCATTTTCCTCTCATAGAGTTCTTGAATAGCACACATGGGCCTCCGTGTCCTCCCCTCTAAAACAGATATTTTTTGTTTTAAACAACAATTACAGCGTCTATGTGCTGCTCCTCTGGCTGTGCGCCGTAATGACCATCCAGCCTGTTCTTGCCTCCTAATGTGACGATAATAATCCCTTTCCCTCGGCTTGTGTTCTGCCTCCCACCCTTCTTTCCCTCAGGGCCACCGTGCATGTTCGTGTTAACGATGTCAACGAGTTCTCCCCCGTGTTCGTCGAGCGTCGCTACGAGGCTTCGGTCCCAGAGGGGCGTCTGTTTGACCGGATCGTGCGTGTGGAGGCTCTGGATGCTGACTGCTCCCCTCAGTACAGCCAGATCTGCTTCTATGACATCATCACTCCCAATGTGCCCTTCGCTATTGACAATGATGGTGAGACATTCGTGTTTGTATTTCTCAAAACCCCATCAGTGACCGTATCATTTCCTTTTTTTTACGCTGTCTGAAATCTCTGCTCTATATGGCCTTGGTTAAAATAAATCTGTCATATAACTGCATTTTTCTTATTATCATGTTACTTCAGCATCTTTTGCGCTATTCACCACTGCACTGTTTCATATTTAGTCATGATGTAAATATTAGTCTTTTCTTATTATGTTTATTGTTGATATTTAATCTTGTACCTGTACATAAGAGAGCACAGTTCACCGAAGTTAAATTCCTTGTGTGTGTAAGCATACCTGGCCAATAAATCTGATTCTGAAATCATTAAACACAATATTCAGCTCAGTTTTCAACCCCAGCTGTTCCAATTTCATGTGGAACAAAAACACACAGACTGCAGATACAGCGGAGGTGACAGAGTGAGATCAGCTACTTAATATCCTCACAGGTAGAAACCAAAAAGACGTTAAAATAGACCCTGTGTGGGCGGACTATTGTTCTGTCGCTGCATAAAAACACTGCAGCAGCTGTTCTGTTTTATATAGCATCAGTTCTTGTAGCTTCCCTAAAATCTTCTCGTTACGTCCATTGACCGGCTGCTGGGACATCAATTGAAATGTGACACAACAGCCGAAGAGGGCCGTGTTTAGGGATGACTCTGCAGAATCGTCCTGGCCTCACTTTAAGAGGATGAAACGGCTCCTTTCTTTCTGGTTTTTTGGGTCAGACTGGTGCAGCAGCAGCAGCTCAGAGACCTTTTGTTCCAACCTTGTTCTGACGCTGTGGGCTTGTCATTGTCTATTTTCCTTTTTCCTTACTTTGTCTTTTGATATCTCGTTATCCCTCTGTTTCGCCTCTCGCCATCTCACAGCATCGTCTGTCGTAACTATTGTTTGTCAGCTGGCATGCTGAGCGCCGTCAGCCAATCAGCCTTTATCTCTAAAAAACAGGAAAAAACCTTCATTTTTATTCTCTCCCCTGCACATTATCCTCCTCCATGTTTCTTCCGTCTATTCTTGACTTCAGAATGTGCAGAACAGGCTCTGTGTACGTGCAGAAAGAGGCTTTATCAGTTGGTGTTCATTTGTGATGGGTTTTTAATTATGCAAGCTTGTTGTTGATGACTAACGCTTCTATTCCTGTTTCCATTTTGTTCTTTGATTCATTCTTTTCTCATCCTTTTTTTTTTTTCTTTGTCTTGCACCATCTCCTAGGTAACATTAAAAACACAGAGCCTTTGGATTCCAAACATCAGCGTGTTCACACCTTCTGGGTGACCGCCTTCGACTGCGGGAAGAACCGGGCTCAGGCTGACGCCCAGGTCGTTGTCACCGTCAAACCGTCGTGCAAACCCGGCTGGATGGGTAAATCACAGCTCTCTTTGTGTCCCAATAATCCTATTTAGCAAACTTGCGAGGCTTTAGGGATGAGTTTTTAATAATGGTATCACTGAAACTGGAATGTGCGTGGGCAGGCACTCAGATGAATCACCTTCGCATGTTTATATATCAAGAGCAGAGTTTTAAAGAGGAAGAGCTGCAGCCAAGTTATATCAAGGCAACCCAATTAGAAAAACTGTGAAAATATGTTGATAAAATCATACATATTACTACGACACTCTAACTGACATTAGATCTCTCTACAGGATGAGCAGGGACTGTTTACTGACAGACTTTCAAGTTCATGCATTTGGCATGTTGCAATTTTATACATTCATTTATTTAAATATAAAATCTGATACAGTGGGGCGCAGATGGACTAGCGGTTAGGTCTTGCCCATGTACGGAGACTATTGTCCTCCAAGCGGACGACCCGGGTTCAAGCCCGACCTGCGGCTCCTTTCCCACATTCACTTGCCCTCTCGCTCTCTCTCCCAATTTCCTTCTCTATCCATTGTCCTATCAAATAAAGGCAAAGCCCCCCCAAACAATCTAATACATTGCCAAACAACTGGTATTGGTATTTCTCGACATGTTAGAACATGAAAAGAAATTGCCTACTCAGGTCCAAGTTGAAGTGAGCGAGTTGCTTAAATTGTCCATGCTGGATGATCAGAGTGGCAGCATTCAAAACAAGCAGCAGCGTTGATTTGAAAAGGTCTATGTGAGCAGCTCTCAGAAGGGCAAAGCAAATGAATTTCTCCAGCCTGCAGCAGTCGGTTGAAGTTGAAGTATTTGAATGAGTGCATTGAATTTAATTGTATACCCATATTTTATAAACATTGCATAAAGTTTTCATTTTGAATCTGAGTGTTGCACAGTGAAGTATCTGGTTGTGTTCTACGTGTAATATATCGACGCACTGATTTTAGGATGGACCAAGCGCGTGGAGTACACGCCCGGGTCTGGAAGCATCCCCCTGTTCCCCAGCCTTCACCTGGAAACCTGTGAGGAGACTGTCTGGAACATCCAGGCCACCGTAGAGCTCCAAACGGGCCACATCGGAAAGGGCTGTGACAGAGACAGCTACTCTGACAGATCAGTGCGACGGCTGTGCGGTGAGATCTTGTTTTTACACCTCAGACCTCGTGATTTATTGGGTGACAAAACCTTTCTTTATCAACAACCTCTCTCTCTCTCTCTCTCTCTCTCTATGTTGTTCCTCAGGTGCTGTGAGGGGTGAGGTCGACCTCCTCCCACCTCCGTCCCCCGCTGCCAATTGGACAGCTGCTCTGCCCACTCTCCCCTCCTCTGACTCATCTCTGGTCTTCTCCTTCAACGGGTCAAACCACGTTGCAGTGGTGCCCGATTCTGTTGTCTCGGCTTTATCGGGCGACCACTTCACCCTGCAGCTGTGGATGCGAAGGGGCGGAGCCAACATCCAGCCTGCGACCACCCAGACCAGAGGAAACCGCAAGGAGGAGGAGACTATTGTGTGCAGCACTGTCAGGAACGGTGTGTATTCTCCTACATTGAATGCATTTTGAAAGTTTTTAAATGTAAGAGGAATATTTTCAGGTAAAAAAAAAAAAAGCTCTAAAATAACTGACTCCACCCCCAGAAGGTGAGCCTGACCTGCAGGGAAACATCTGGGAAAGTAAAAAAACAAAACAGCTAGTACCAGGTGCTCTTGGGAGCGACTCTGAACCCCAGTTGTTCCACTTCAGCAGCTAAGTGGATTGAAAACACTGTTTTCTGTAACTACTGTGTTTGTATCATTAAAATGTTTTCTGTGTGACTTTGAGGGTCCCAGTGCTAAAAAGACGCTGTTTCAGCAAACCTTCCCTCTTTGAAAAACAGACAGGTTAAAACATACCGGAAGCTTTAATTGCACATTTTAATTACTTACTGTGTTTATGCTCTACATTCAGATGTTTTCATAAGACCACTCTGACCCACTCACATTTCCTCTGCACTGTAGATGACTCCTTCTCCCACTACTCGCTCTCCGTCCACGGCTGCCGTCTCTCCCTCTTCTACTGGCCCGACGTCTCCGCTGCACGGCCCGTCAAGTTCCTGTGGAAACTGGAGCAGGTACTTTGGGAACTGCAACACTTAAGCTTTGATGTTCTCACTTACACTGTTTTTCTATTTTACCTTTAAATTAGGCTGAAATGGAAGAAAAAAGAATAGTTCAGTTTTTATATTTGTGCTTGCAAAAGTTGTGGCTCATAGCCCCGAGGGATTACAAGACACAAATATTTAACGTAACATCCATTTTCAAACAAAAGAAGAAAATAACTTTTCAAAGACTAAGTTATGCAGAAACCCTTCACCTGAACTCTTTTCTCCTCTCAAGGCTCTCTGAAAAATACATACATAAAATGTTTTATGCATCTTAGTGTGCCAATCTCTTTTCACCAAATCAATTTATGTTTTTATCTTATTAAGTGAAGTACTCTGCAGATCCAAATAGGAAGGACAATAGAAAACAAATTGGAAGAAATGTTCATATCATTCAGACAGATCACTGAACATGTCAACATGAAGTGGTGAAATATTAACAACCCTGATTTCTTAAATTCTTAAATATATCATCTTTGAATAATGATAGAGGCAAAAAGTTACATCCCTGTGTGTGTGTGTGTGTGTGTGTGTGTGTGTGTGTGTGTGAGTGTGTGTGTGTGTGTGTGTGTGGTTGTGTGTTTTGAGGGCTAAGAGGGGTTAAAGGGGGAGGTTTGTTTTGACTGGAGCCAATGTTTCCAGACAGATTGAAGCAGCATGGATTAAAGGATGTTGAGCTGATACAATGAAGATTTGACAAATCCCTCTGTCTAAACCACCATATCTTATTACCCGGGTCTGTCTTTTCTGACCCTCTGTCTCCATGATTCCCTCGTCTTTCCTTTTCCTCATTTATAAAGAGAGATGAAACATGTATACAGACATTCACATATATTCCTACTTGTTTTTTAATACTTCTAATACTTAAAGAATAATATACTATATCTGACAGCTAAAAGCATATGCTACTTTGCAGATGAAAGTTTTTCAAGATGTATTTCATTAATCCCATGAGAGGGAATGAAACTCTGTTATTGAGACATACTGCACACATAGGCTGAAAAACACACACATGCACAGTATACTAGGACATGCATAGATGGAGTGATGTCAGAGTGAAGGGGCTGCCCACTGCGAGCGCTCCTGAGCTGGTGGGCTGGGGTGTTGGGTGCCTTGCTTAAGGGCACCTCAGCAGTGCTCAGGAGGTGAACTGGCACCATATCTGGTCAGCACCGAGACTTGAACCAACAACCCGGTCCATACAGACTGAGAAAGTGCCGCCACCCATCAATGTTTTAGAATACACGGATTAAACCAACGGCTCAAAACAGTCTTTAATGTAACCCCTTTTTTTTTAGAAAGTCAAGATGGGGCCACTTTGTTTTTTAATCTTTATTGTCAAATAAAGAGATAAAAGTGTGATATTATTGGAAAAAAAGCAAAGACATCATCAATTAAAGGAAAGCAGAACTTCTTCTTTTCAACTCCTTCAATCATCTCATGACCCCTGAAGTTAATCAATCAATCAATCAATCAAACAATCATTCATTGAGTGTTTCTTGAGAAGTGCTCGACCCTTTGGTTGGAAACCACAGGCCTAAACTTCCTAACATTACGAAGTGTCGTTAAAGGAGCTCCTGGACTAGCATAAGCAACGGCTCAGAGTGCTATTCGATTCTGTAAATTTATGTTTCCTGTAAAAACAGAAAGCTTTAAAAGTTTTAAGTGCACAAGTGCTGTGTTTCAGGAAATCACACACTCCAAAATGCTATTAAGAGTACCTACAAAAAATCTGGTTACCGGCATAAAGATGATGATAGAGTGAAAAATTATTTGATAAAAACAAGCAAACATCAATCTCAGTTTAACTAGAACTTAACAAATATAACATATTAAATCTAGAATCCATTTTTTTTTCTGATGAACGAGTACTTAAACTTTCGACACTTGAAGCTAATGTTTCACAGCTACAGTACCTCTGTGGGCATTGCCAATACAGGACTGCTAATTGCAATAAAATGTTGGCCTTAAATAAAAGATCTCAGTAGTTTTTCCTCCACTGATTTCAATTCCAACTTCATCATCCTTTTTTTGAATCAAGGTAACACCATAAAAACACACAAAAAGCCAGGCACATAGACTCAGGTACAAACACATAAAAACACATTGATATACAGGAAGTATTCGTTAGGTGACAACAGGACATGTAGAGTATTTAAAAACATCAGTCACCTGATCAGGAAAGTGCTTCACTCTGCGACATCATTAGAATGAAGTAGTTTGATGGCCTGGGTGATAAAAGACAGTGAGTCAGGGTCCAGAGCTCACCCCTTTAGAGATGTTTTAATTGTGTCCTTTCTTTTCGCCTGTGTTGACTCATTATTCTCCGTTCAACAGGTGTGTGACAGCGAGTGGCATCACCTTTCACTCAGCGTCCAGTTCCCCTCTGTCACCCTGTACGTCGACGGTGTAACCTTCGACCCTGCCCTCATCCATGACAACGGAGCCATCCCCAACCCAGCCCCCCGCCAGAGGATGTTCATTGGCGCCTGCTGGGGTACGACACCTAAATTTATGCTCCATGAATCCACAACTGACACACATTTCCCTCCAGCTTCATGATGGATTCTGACAGAAATTAATGCATGCAGAGAGCCTGCTTTCTTTCTTTTTTTTTTGCATAAATTCTAGGAGATGAAATTGTGCAGTTTGAATTCCTCTGTCGCTAAAATGTCATTTAAATTAAATCACACATCACATACAAGAGCAGGCTGCCAATTCTGGTGGAAGCACCGACAACTCGCAAACCCTCACAAGGCATTACAATCTGCCGAGACATTTCCCCCCTGTGCCATTCACTCCCTCGTTTCACTCACTTATAATTTGGTTGATGCATTTTATCTTGGATGGCTAATAATATAACTGACTTTATCAATTATTCAGGGCAGCAGCACAACACGAGGGCCAGACAGCTATCAGCCACTTACACCCGAACCGCTGGTTAAAATGGGAAACTCTGGCTGCCAATTAGCTGTGAAGCACACGCACACACTCACACATGCACACGCACACACACACACGCACACACACACACACACGCACATGCACGCACACGCACACGCACACGCAGAAACACACATATTTCAGGGCCTTACACTCCACAGTGAAAGCTGCTCTGTTGCCTGCTTGGCAACAGCTGCTGCCAGATAATGAGGAGACGGTGCATTTCTGACGGGTTTTCTTTTGCTTGCGTTTTCTCACTCGCTTTTTACACGTGTTATTAAAAAAAAAAAAAATTCTTCCTGTCAGTCTCTGGCACCCTCTGTCCTTCTTGTACTTTCTTTTCATACCTAGTGTTTTTCTCAGTTGTTGATTTTTGTTTGTCTCTGCTTCCTGGTTTTCCCTGCAGAGCCAGAAGAGAAGCAGAAGGAGATACTAAACAACACCATCCCAGAGGGTAAAGACTCAGGTGACCTCCCTGTTTTCTGTTGTGAGCATGAGACTCTGCAGTCTGTTCTCTATTATTTATAGGCCTATTAGAATATAAATTTGCTGTTTCATAATGCACTATCTTTGCTCTTTAGTGAAGTATGTGGGAGGGTACCACGGCCTGTTGTCGGGGGTGACCGTGCGTCCGGGCAGTGTGGAGCCTCACAGTGTGGTGGAGTGTCTGTACGCCTGCAGGGAGGGGCTGGACTTTGGAGACCTGGAGACTCTGGGCTCTGGCATGAAGGTAAATACACACTGGACTGTAGACGGACACATAATGGTGGGACAAGAGGTCCATCTTTAATTAACAATTGACTCAAATACATACAGTAAAAATTACACCTCACTTTGTGTTTGAATAAATCCTCTTTGCTACACAGTGCTGTTTTCACCAGATCCTTTGACCATGTTGAAATCATTTTTCTAATAAAAACATAAGAAAATACATTATTCATTAATTACAATACAAATATAATAAACCCTCTATATAATATTTCAGCCTTGTTTTTCAACTTGTTTCCTGTTCTTTCAAAAGACTCTTTATCTAAAAATCTTTTTTATTTCCCGATACTGACGGATGACCAAAGCCAGTTTCAAAGTCAATCTTTTGTTGACTTACAGATAAATTATCCCTCATTTATGTATTATTCATATTATCCTCAAAGGATGAAGCTCTATTTTGTTTTTATGTAATCCTCTGAGCTCTCCGTCTGTGACTACAGATCTAACGCCTCATTACTCATTTAACTCACTCTGGTTTAAAATTTCCAGTTTAGATCAGTTTCAGTTTCATTTTTTAACAGTTAAAACATCATCACTTGTTCCACATGTAAATGTAGCTCGACAGCCTTTCTAATTTGAATTCTTCATTGTTTCTCATTGATTTGAAACTGAGTGATACCTACTCACTATGTTACGTTACATGGATGGCTGTTCTGGTTCAATCTTTCCTCAGTTGGTTTCACCTTCTTCTGTATTTTATCCCCATTAATGTGCATATTTCTACCTTTTTCACATACCTGCTGTAGACCATCACTCATTAAAGAACTAGTTCACAACTTTTCATATTGTAACAGAGAGAAATATAGCAAGGAAAACCAGAGTCAATCCTCCCATGTGGCAGGAACATTTGAACCCTTTAAACACAAATTGTATTTATGTTGCCATGTGTTTTTAACCTCCTCTAGTGGTGTGGTGAAGCACTTACACATTTACATGTGATTTTTATGTATGGTACATATGATCATGAGTCTTAAAGGAACCAGGAGGCAGTACTATTCAACTAAAATTAGTTTAAGAAATATTATCCCCTTTCCAAAGTTTTCTTTTCCATGTTGATTCTCGTTAAACTTGACAAAAAGTGTGACATGTCCAGTTGTGTCTTGGTGATATTATACATGAGAGAATGATTAGGAATTAGGCTAAAGGAAATAATTCAGATTTTCAAACTTCTTCTTTGATTCTTGCAGGTTCATGTGAATCCCAGTCAGTCAGTGTTGGTGCTGGAGGGAGACGACATTGAAAGCTTTAACCGTGCCGTGCAGCAGGTCACCTACAGAAACTCTCTACGCTTTGCCACCCCTGGAGTCCGTCCCCTCAAACTGACCACCTCACTCAGGTACACAAACACACACATGTAACACACATGGTAAGGACTTTTCTTACCATTGAAGATGAACTGTATTTCTTATTTTATTTATTCAGTTATTTTTAATGGGAAAATGGACATTCATCAATATTCAGATGAATGTAATGTAGCCAAGTTAGCCAAAAGGCTAATTTCCCCTCTGACAGATGTTGTTTGGCAACTCGGAATTCAATGTAACACAACATTTTCAATAGAAAAAACACAGACATATATAATACAATTAAATAACAAGGGCAGTGAATCTAAATAAAATAAGGAAATATCCAGTATGGAAAGTAATGGGATGATACAGTTACAGTAAGGTAAGTAGACTACAGCATGATTGTTGACATTGTTGGTTCACAACATTATATTTAAATGAATGATAGGATAGTGACTCTCTGATTGATTGCAGTATTGAATTCCACTGTTGTGATGCTCTGATGGAAAAGACACTCTGGCTAGATGTGCTTTATCTATGCAGTCCTTGTAGCTGCACCTCTGATGGTTTGAGAAGCAGAAACCATGACTTTTATTTACATGCAAAGTAACTTCACTGGTGGGGTGCAGGATAGCCTGCCGGTTGTGTCGAGCGCTCCATGTACGGAGACTATAGTCGTTGTTGCAGCTGCTGTTGGTTTGAATCCGACCTCGGCCCTTTGCTGCATGTCTTCCCCCACTCTCTCTCCTCCCACTCTCTCTCCTCCCAGCATGTCCTGTCTATTTCAATAAAAGATAAAATGGCCCGAAACAAATCTTTAAGAAAAAAAACAATTACTTAAAAATGGTTATCAAGATAGCTGCCAAGTAAAATGTTTCTATTAAAGGTGTAGTAAAGTAGAAGTATAAGGTTGATTGAAAAGAAGAGAAAGATTTACACATTAGTACTTCAGTACGCGTCTGAGGGGGAGTACTTTGTCACTTTTTAGCACTAACAGAATACAAAGCGACTGACCGTTCAACAGAAAACTTGGGTCACTAACTATGATTTCATATCATAAAAAATGTAATTCAAGACACTGAACTGAAGACGTGAAAGAGGAAGAAGATTTAAGTAAAGTGACACAACAAACACGCAGGAAATGTCTGAACAGCACAGATGTTAGATCGGACAGTTGCTAACAGTTAAGCGTAGTATCTGAGAGTGTCGGAGTAAACGTTGATCTGTGGACCGTGTGGCTGCTTTGACATTGAACTCATCAAACATGGACCTTGCCTTGCTGTGATAAGGACTAGCGTGGTACGAAAGAAACGATTACATAGAGAGTATGTCAGAGAGAGAGAGAGATAAGAAGGAACATCTTATCTCTTTGTTCACTCACTCGCCTCCAAGTAACTTTCGCTTTGTTGGAGTACTCTGCAGGTACTGCTGTCTGCCTGCGTTTGTTGCTGCTTAGCTTGTTGCAGGTTAACTGTTTTTTTGGCTCATTCCCTTTAAGTGAACACAGATCTGTTATCATGTTGCTCACTTACTTTTGCCTGAAAAAAAACAAACCCTCATACTACAGAGATGTTTTATATTTGTATTCTTGAACGCTTTTAACACATTTCTTCAGCTCTAAATGATCCGTGAATCCTTGATGCAGCTCAGCGAATCACCTGGCTGTGAAAATAAAAGCACACTAACTGTTTGCGGGTCGGCGCTCAGCCGTGCTTAACAACTGTGAGCAGGCTTTCTGGCTTTAGCCACTTTTAGCTGATCAATTATTAATTCATCTTGGGAAGTACAGTTCAGCACCTTTACTGTGGGCTATCTTGTATACTCAAACTAGCCAACAAAGAAGATCTCATCAAACTGTCAGGCTGTGCATATCTTCTTTTTACTATCTTTACGGACTTTTTTTCCCCCCATGTTTATGCAATTTCACTGATTACTAAGCCAGGAAAAAAAACTGTGCTGGAGTTCTTTTTTTTTCCACCCACTGTTTTTAACATCCCAACGATTCAAGGTCATGGAGAGATTTTTTTTCTGACTTGGTTTCTGCTCAAGTGTACCAGAGTTCTTTTTTTCTTTTACTCCAGCATGTTTTATTGCGTGTGTGTGAAGATTAGACTGATTTGAGGCCAGGAGTTTCCCAGATGGCTGAACAGCAGGCCCTTCTGGAGAGGCCGATACAAGCAGCTGCTCACACTGAAAAAGTAACACACACACACACTCTCTCTCTATCTCTCTCTGCTTAATCCCCCTTCAAATATGACCCTAAATTATAGTGCAGACGAATAAATACATGTAAGCAGCCTGCCCAAAATCTGATTTTCTGGCAGTAAAATTAAACTTTAAGCAGAGCTTGTGTTTTTTTTTTACGTTTACTATTTTCAGTGTCACAGCAGATCAATGCTAACCACAGCCATGTTGGAATAAGGGAACCAGACAGAGAAACATATAGCTCTGGATTAAGACCTTTTTGTTCATGATTGCCGTGTCAGCTTTCTTAACAACAACTCACACTAACTATGTCATTTTGTACGATGTAAAGACTCTACAGCCATGCGAGTGGTGCAAATAGCTGAAGCTTTCAAACGAATGCTAACATGCTCAAATGAAAAATATGATGATGTGTAGTAGTAAAAAAAAAATATTTTTAATGTTAGTTTAACAGAGGAGCATGATTATGTATACAAACTAGAATTTATCAAAATAAACACTGAAGGCTAATCAGCAAATCACTTTGTTTGCAGCTACCAGTATCTGTTCAGAAACCTCAGATATGAAAAAAAACTACAATTGAAACCAGAATGTGACACTAAATTAAACTTTAAAGGGAAACACATTCTAAACAACAGAGTCAGGATAGTGAGGAGCATCAGTGTACAAACAAAGAAGGTTATATGAAACCTTTTGTGACTCCAGAGCATTGCCTGTATATAAATATGGACAACATGTCTTCCTCTCCTCCATTTGTACAGAGCAAGAGTGCTGCAGTAACAAGTCCTACTACACAGAAATGAATTAGCATTTTTGCTGGTTTCATTGTCTCAAAGTCTATGGGATTTTTTTGTAATTCTTTTTTTTAAAGATTTATTTCTGGGCATTTTGTGCCTTTATTGGAGAGATAGGACAGTGGATAGAGTCGGGAAATCAGGGAGAAAGAGAGTAGGGAATGACATGGATTTGAACCTGGGCCGCCCGCTTGGAGGGCTACAGCCTCCATATATGGGGCGCACGTTCTAAACACTGCGCCACCAGTGCCCCAGTCTATGGGATTTTTGAATGAGTTATAGTTAGATGTGCAAAATAAGGTTTGTGGTAAACACTAGCTTAAGAGATTTTCAAGTTTTTTCCACAACACAAAATACATCAGGAAGTGCCCCACTTGTGAATTTTGGATCTTTTTTTACAGCTTACAAAAGACAGTTGCTAACACCTGGCTAACTAGGACTACAGAGTTTGTCATTAAGATTAAGCGTCATCATGGAGCTTAGTGGTGATGACGTTAAAGTCAGTTGACTGTGATGTAGTTCCTTTATAGCCTAACATTAGCATTTTACTTACATAGTTTGTGTTAACACTTAAGAAATTTTAAAAGAAGGTTCATTTGTGAAGATTATCTTGATGAATGGAGCATGCAAGAGTCATAAACTTTTTATCGCCACTGAGCTGATTTACAGCAATAATTCAAGAACCCATAGATTTTATGTTGATGGAACCGGCACGATGCTAACTTTCGGGTTGGCCTACAAATCCCTGCAGCACTCCAAACACCCGTGGCAGGAGCTGTCATATTGTGCTGGTGACATTATTTGTAACCAAGACATACGCAGAAGGAATCTGGTTGTTGGAGCCCCACAATGAAAGCCATGCCCCTTCTGCTAACCAACGCGTATATAACCGTTCAGAAGGCAAAGATTCATCAAGTCATTATGTCTACTGCAGAACAGATTCTTGTGTTGGTTTGAATCCTGCACTCACTCAAGAAATGTAGGAGTGTGGCGTTGGGGGGAAAAGTAGAATAAAAATGACCTGTTTCTGGTTCTGCTGCATTAATTCTGGTACATTTGTTGAAGTGTCCATCATGTCATACTGAGTCACAGATGTCAATTTTTCTATGTGATCATCAAAGTTCTCATAATTCACCATGATGGGAAGCCATCAAGTCTGAAGCAAATGTCATGGCAATTGTGAGACATTCAACTTTGCAAATTGCAACTTCTAAGAGGCATTTGAGAAAATTCTTGCGTTTATATCAGGATTTATTTTTCTGAAACCATAAATGTGTATTTCCAGACGGACAGCCTGACATTGCCGTCCCTTGAGTCACATCATTAATGTTGTGAAAAATTATCTTTCTGACAATGCACACCCCTTTACTCTGCGCCAGATGTTTCAATGAGGAGAGCTGCCTGTCCCTGAAGCAGCTGGAGGGATACCTGGTGGTTCTCCAGCCTGATGCCCCGCAGATCTCTCTGTCTGGGGTTGGACCTCATCTGGCCCGTCCTGCCCCTGAGTTTGAAGGTCCCCGTGGTGTCCCCCTTTTCCCTGAGCTCCGGATTGTGTGCTCACTGTCTCATGCTATCAACACAGCTGCACAGGGCATGGAGGGAGGAGGTGAGTCACACAAACAGTAGTCCCAATGCTTGTAGATTTTTAAGATCTCTATTGATTTTTGTCATCTGTGTCTATATTTGAATGTTTTTTTTTAATGGGTTAATGATTTAGACAAACCCTTTCTGTTGCCTGTTAGCTCTCATGTCTGACGCCGTGGCTCACACTCTGGACGGCTGTGAGGTCCAGCCACTTGGGGAGGAGCTAAACCCTGAGAGGGAGGAGCTCCTGGTGGACATGGATGTCGTGCGAGAGAGGGGACTGGAAATCATCAATACCACTGCATATATTGCCATCACAGGTACTGTGCATGAAGACATTCTGAATAGATTTAAGACTACCATAGAAAACTATTTGTTGACTTTTAACCTGTGGAGTTTCATTAAAATTTAAAATCTCAGCAAACACAACTAGAGAGACCTAAAGATAGTACAAAGTATGCCTGTTGTTGTCTCTCTTATTGAACACCTGCAGTGTGTCTATTTGTGGTTAAATGTGTATGAATTAATGAGCAAGGTTGAGAGATAACATTTTGGCAAAAACATTTTAAGGGTTTTGTAAAAAGAAAGTTTAATATCTAACCTAATGTGCTGCATCAGGATGTGAGGGGGCACGTTTGTTTATTTATTCACTTATCATATTTTATTCATTTATTTATCAGGGTTAATAAAAGGGGCAAACAATTGTCCTCAAATTGTGAGTGAAATATGTCCTAATATCTGATGTAGCACAGAAATACATCATTTCAGCTTTTCCAGTTAAAAACTGTAAGAAAAACACAAATAAAACCATTAAACTGGAGAATAGTTAAAATAGCTTAAACTTATTCCTTTTACTACTTGTTTTCCGTATCACAAAGTGAGGCCCATTTTTAGATAAAAAAAAAAACTTCTACCTATGACTTCAAAAGTAAAAGTCATCCATCCCTTACAGCCACGCTCTCAGTAAGTACTTGCAGTCTCGTTCTCTGTTTTCTTCTTCCTGCTCTAAACTCATCTTCTCCACAGTTTTCATCCGTCAACGACCTTTCACTGACTCCCTCTCTTTGGTTTTGTTCTTCTCTCTTGTTCTGCGCTCCCTCCAGGTGCCGAGTCCATCTCAGTGTACGAGGACGTCCTTCGCTCAGTCCGCTACCGACTGGCCAAAGGCTCGGCCCGCTTTGAGAGACGTTTCCGTCTGTCTTGCTCTGAGATGAATGGCAGATACACAAGCAATGAGCTGACTCTGGAGGTGAGAAGAAACGTCCTTCACATAACATCTCTCAAACCAACACAAAGATGACCATATGCGTTAGATCATCATGGTTACATTATTCTTCTTACTTGCTATGAAAAGAATCATTAGATTGCAGATTCTGTGTATTTACAGTTTAGCCACGTAAGCAGTGAGGTCATTCCTTCTCTCCTCCTTTCCCCCTTCAGGTAAACTTCCTCCACTCCCTGGACAGTCTGTACCATCCGTCCCACCTGCTTGCCTCCCAGCAGCAGTTCCTCCATCCATCCCACCATGCCGGAGAGCTGAGTGGACACACACTGCCCAACCCACACCGCAACTCAGGTGACATTTCCCTTTAATCAGCCTTTACTATCCTGTACACTTCCTGTGCTATAAAGTTAAGGTACAATTCATTACCACATTTCCACAACAGAAGCTCAAAAGTGCTTCCTGATGAAAGATAAAAAGAAACAAAATACAGTCACATCATAGGTGTGACTGATAATTCTGGTAGCCTAATGGGCACATCACTCTGAACTGCAGCATCTGTACTTTCATCTTCTTTTACAGCTTGTGTCCTGTCTCAACACTATATCAATTTTAAAAAATCAAAGCAAATCTTGAGTAGACATGGTGATGGATTAAATAATAATTTGCTGCTTATCTTTGAGGAGATCCTGATTTTGTTTATCAAGTGAAGGAGACAGTATGAATATGTTCACAGGGCTGATGATAAACACATTCTGATCAAGCAGTGTTACTCCACTTACACCACAAAATATGCAGCAATGTGGCAGCCAAGTCAGAGCAAAAGAAGTGTGTAAGATAGTTACTAAGGATGTAAACAATGCTGGATTTTAAATGCTTAAAAAAAAATGATTTGAACATATTTTTATGAGGGACTTTTTTGTTGGCCCTAACTGCTGACACACAAATACACAACAATGCAAACACACATCAAACGTAAACTCTTTCAGAGAGAGAAAATTTTAACCTTTAGGAGTGGACATGCCAAAGTTACAGTCTTCTTTAGTTTTAAGCCTGGAGTGAGGGGCCACCAAAATACTCCAATCAGAGACCTCAGAAACATACTGGGGATGAAGGGCTACAGCAAAATCTTAATGCAGGAAGGTATCTGAACACTGAGAGATCTAAAAGTAATCACAAGACCAACGGGAGGAACCGTGTATGTGATGGGTTGGCTAACTATAATTATTATATAATGGTCTGCTGTTTATTTTCATCTACTGCTATACAGAAGATAGCATTATTATGATGAATCCTGTTGCCCACATACTCAAGTAAAGGTTTGATAAGACGTAACCTTTAAACACACGGTAAGCTTGGTTAGTTTTGTTACTTTTCACTTTAATATCCAGAGTGGTGCATATTTTTGAGCAGATGTTTTTAAAGTTGAAGGCATTTTGTATTTGGGTCAACATATGTTCAAACTTGAAAACAGCGTCCCTGAGTTAATACACTCTGGACTTGATGAGAAAATGGGTTGAATTTGACAAAAAAAAGTCTTGAATGAATGTATCTGCCTTTTTGTGGTGAACTTTTGGTCCTGTACTGAGGATTTATGTCTAAAGAAAGTTGTTTATTAAATTGGGTATAATACACTACAGTGCCTTTGGTTATTGTAATGAGAGAAAATGTCATTGTGGCTTACTCATACAGCTGTGGGACAACAGCGAAGCTCTATGGCACTGATGAATGACCTTCATATTTGTTAATAGGATCAATTCATTGCTGTTTTGGTACCTTAAAAGTGGGTTTTTAATGATAAATATAATATAGATCATAAAATCTGTATAATTTCACTACATGCAAAATCACTTTGTTTTATTTTCTTTACAGTGGTACCAGGAGCAGCCACAGTCATCATAATGGTGTGTGTCGGTTTCCTGGTTGTCATGGTAATCCTTGGAGTGTTCCGAATCCGTTCCATCCATCGCCGTGGAGAAGGTTCCAGGGGCGGGGCTAAGGAGGGTAGCAGCCAATGGGACGACTCCGCCCTCACCATCATTGTTAACCCCATGGAGGTAAAAAAAACCAAAAAAAAAAAACCAACCCCTGTTAGTTTTTTTATTGTTAAATGATGAAGAATAAAAGTAATCTCACCTTTTAATCTCTTGCTTTTTACCTGCACACAGTCCTATGAGTCTCGCATGGGCATCTCTGCCGACACAGAGGGGGAGGGGGAGGAAGACGAGGAGGTGGCTGAGTCACCTGACGATGCCAGCGATGACCAGCGAATCATCATCAAGAAAGAGGGAAGGGACGGCAACGCCCGTCGCTATTGAGCCGCCAGTTCTCATGGAAACCACAAACCGGCTCACCAGTCACACACTCCCAACACTTTTAATATTGACGACTGCTGACACCACTAGTATGAGGAATGTATGCTTACAAACACAACGCACAACACAGTCACTGTAATACTCTCATACTCTGCGCCATATGTGACCTATAGCCAACAAAGGGCAGATGTTCTCCACCTAAATGTTCAATGGCACAATGTATACAGTTAATGTAATTTAACCGCCTGAGCAAAACCCCACCAAAATTGTATGTGATGCACCAGT